>NC_056746.1:509390613-509553113 GCF_019279795.1 Protopterus annectens | reverse complement strand
CCAGAAAAGGAAAAGGGACAAGGTTTTTATTCAATACTTTTCCTGGTACCCAGAAAAGACAAATCATGGCGCCCAATTCTGGACTTATCCATCCTAAATACATTTCTGGACATTCCAAAATTCAAGATGCTGACTCTACAACAGTTACTGCTTATGCTAGGCAAGGATGCCTGGTTGGTAACTCTAGACTTAAAAGAGGCTTACCTGCATATCCCAATCAGGGAATCTTGCAGAATATACCTCCGTTTCAAAGCAGGCCATTTGCATTACCAGTTCTCTGCACTGCCCTTTGGCTTATCTACTGCGCCCAGGGTCTTCACAAAGTGCCTGGCACCAGTAATTGCATTTTGCAGACAAAGAAATATTCAAATTTATCCTTATCTGGACGATTGTCTAATTCAGGCAGAAAACAAGGAGACTCTTCTAAAACATCTGGCATTTGTAAAAGGACTTCTAACTTGTCTAGGGTACACCACAAACGAAAAGAAATCACAACTGGTACCCTCTTAAATAATTACATTCCTGGGTGCAAGCTTGAATACAACTGCCCAGATGACTTACCTTATGCCAGAAAAACAAATTCAATTGATGACTTCAAACAAGTGGCCACAAAAAAAAACAGCTATCTGCAAGACAAATTCTGCAGGCCTTGGGATTCATGGCTTCCTGCATTCTAATAATTCCATGTGCAAGACTGGATATGAGGAAACTTCAGTGGTACCTAAAAAGCTTATGGAGTCAACATTGTCACAGCCTGGAAACAATGATTCCTGTCATTCCTTGCCTGCAGCAAGAGTTCCTATGGTGGCCAGAGGCCTGCCACCAAACAAGGGACTGTTATTCATTCCACCCCCTGCCACCCAAGCCCTGACTACAGACGCATCAGATTATGCTTGGGGGGGCGCATCTGGCAGGGAGATGCATTCAGGGCCAATGGAGCCCAAACCAAATGCATCTACATATCAACCAGAAAGAGATGCTAGCTGTACAGAATGCTCTGACAGCCTTCAAGGACTATCTTCATCCAGGACAACTACTGATAAAGACAGACAACACCACAGTCATGTGGTACATAAACAAGCAGGGGGGTACCCATTCCTACCCTCTTTGCAGACTAGCTATGGCTTTGTGGAACATGGCCTTGACTTATCAAATACATCTACAAGCTCAATTCCTGTCAGGAAAGCAAAATACTCTGGCAGACGAACTAAGCATAAATCTGATGGACCCACACGAATGGAAACTGGATCCACAAATCTTCAGCATGTTGACACGCAAATGGGGGAGCCCAGACATTGATCTTTTTGCCTCACCCCAAAACTATCAGTTGGACAAATTCTGCACAAGAGTACATCACAAAAAAGCTTGGAAAGTGGATGCTCTATCCTTCAGCTGGAAAAACATATGCCTTTCTGCCTCTGGCTCTGCTCTCCAAGGTCTTACTAAAAGTCAGACAGGAAAAACAAAAAATGATTCTGATTGCTCCAGACTGGCTTTGCCAACACTGGTACCCGCTCCTACGCAATATGTCGCACCTTCCCCCGTGGTATCTGCCTCAGACACCTTATCAACTATCTCAGCAGAACTATCAAATTCTGCACACTCAGCTCCAAACTCTGAATCTTGCAGCATGGCTAATCAACTAATTTCACCAGTTACATCTCTCAGCAAACCTGTGATGGATGTCATTTTGGAGGCTAGAAGGCCTAGTACTAGAAAATCTTATGCTGACAAATGGAAAAGATTCTGTGCCTGGAACCAAGCACAAGGAATAAGCACAGCATTGCCCAATATTCCTCAGATCCTGCAATATTTAACTGAGATGCTTCACAGGGGCCTATCTTTTTCTTCCATAAAAATCCATGCCTCCGCCATTTCATCTCATTACAACACAGAGCCTCCCCTCTTTTCTCATCCCCTGCTAAAGCAGTACCTCAGAGGGGCCAAAAATTGAAGACCTCCCAGGAGAGCATCAACTCCTGCATGGGACCTCAATTTTATGTTGGAAAAACTCACTCTACCTCCTTTTGAACCAGCTGCTACTGTAAACCTAAATTTTCTCTCTTGGAAGACGGCTTTTCTTTTAGCAGTCACTTCAGCTAGAAGGATTTCAGAACTACAGGCTCTCATGGCGCCTTTTATTGTCTTTTACCTGGACAGGGTGGCTGTCAGGACCAATCCATCCTTTATGCCTAAAGTGGTATCTAGTATGGCACTTAATCAGACCATTCACCTGCCAACCTTCTTCCCAAGTCCACAGAACAAGGGTGAGCAGATTCTGCATTAATTGGATGTACACAGACAACTAAAATTCTACTTAAACAGGACAAAATCTGTAAGAAAATCTGAGCAATTACTGGTGGGATTTGCTGCAGGGACAGAGGGAAAGGCTGTTTCAAAGCAGACTATTTCAAAATGGATAAGCCATTGTATACGTTTCTGCTACATGCACCATGGTAAACCTGTCCCCAAGGGGATCAGATCCCATTCCACCAGGGCTGCATCTACTTCTGCAGCCTTTCTCAGAGGGGTTCCTACCAGAGACATTCCAGAAGCTGCTACCTGGAACTCAGTTCATACGTTCACCAAACATTACCATTTACCTCTGTTCTCTAAATCCAGAGCAGGCTTTGCCACTGCTGTCTTGCAGGGCCTTATAGCTGCTCCTAATGCTGTATAATTCCATCCTCCCAACCATAGCTTTGGGATTCTACCCAAATGTAATGACCGCAACAGTGAAACACGAAGAACATAGTACAGTTGTGTACACTTACCATAAATGTAGATGTTAGAGTGTATTCACTGTTGCACTCCTGGTTACCCACCCTCCAGTCCCCTGTTTTTCTCTTACTATACCTCTTCTTTCTTTTACTATGCTTAAAAGCCTTTTATTTGGAGGTATATTTTTTTGTGTTCTAAATTACATGCATATATATATATATATATATATATATATATATATATATATATATATATATATATAATTTTTTTGCTTCCCATTTGGGGGGGCACCTGACATCTGGGGCAAGAAATACTGATGAAAATGGCGTTGGCTGCATGTTTTATACCCCTGATGACCTGATGTCATAGAAGAAGGGACAGCAACCGACGCAGGACCCAAGACTTTGTTAATCAGGCAGACTGAGGGCAACCTGCCAGCAGATTACCCAAATGTAGTGACTGCAACAGTGAATACACTCAAACATCTACATTTCTGGTAAGTGTACACAACTGTGCTTTCCTCTTTGCTCGTATTTAAGCATTGTGGTTGTGCAGGCTTTGGTAAAAGTACTCAGAGCTGCTTGTCGTTTGGTGACTTTGCTAGAGAGTGCTGAGAATCTGCTTTCACCTGGAGCAGTCCATTACTCAAAAGACAAAAACAAGGTATTTGTTGCACTTCTCTTTTTTTATTGTGACTGTATTGTAATAGTTTCTTAAGTTATTTGCTGTTTTTCTGCACTTTACATAGAAAAATTATACTGTCTGTTGCTGCTTAAAGTAGTTAATTGCACCGTATTACATTGTATCTGATAGTTTTAGGGCTGTTTTAACTGGTATGTGCGGTCTTCTTGCACTTGGACTCCAAACCAGCCATTCTACATTAAGAAGGTTTTTTCCACACTCTTGTGGCAGAAGTGTGCTGCTTTAACCTATCTGAGTTGGGGATTGCTGGTGGAAGGCTTATTGTGTGCTTTTCCTGATTGGTAGTTATCTTAAAAGTTGTTCAACTGTGCTTGTATTTAAGCCTTGCATTTGTGTGGTGCTGCTGTCTGAGCAGCGGCAGTTTACATGATGCTGCTGTCCATACAGCAGCGGTTGGTAGTGCTCGGTTTAGATGCAAAAGCCTTGAAGATTAGATGTTATGTTGTCCTATCTCGCCTTCATTCTTACTGGTTGGTTCGGAGCCTATCCTCTGCTCCAACTTAGCTGAATACTAAGGCTCGAAGTCTTTCACTTGGCTTATGGCCGAACACCAATCCCATCATGCAGTGGTGTGATCCCCCAGATCTCATTTGCCGTGTAAATAGATTGGAGGTTTTTCATTATGGCCGTGGCTAAGTGTTGTATTTTTCATTAAAATCTTAATTTTTTTCTTATAGTTACCTGTAATTAGTGTTAAGATTAGTTAGTTATATTTCTTATAAAATAGTGTGTTTTTTTTCACTCTTGCTGTGAGTGCTTACATATATATATATATATATATATATATATATATATATATATATATATCGCCGTTTATGTCTTTTGTGGTTGGCTGTCTATTCTCTCATCTGGCCATTGTTTCCCCTATTCCATTTAAATTGCTAAACCCATATCTTTTAGGGTTTTTGTTTTACTTTCTGGTTGGAGCACTGTTTAAGTTAGAAGTGCTTCCAACCTCTGTGTTTGTAACGTTGTGACTGTTTTCCCTTCAGGTAGTTAGTTAAGCTTGTGCCTGTTTAAGTTGGAGTGTATAACTAATTTCCTCCCTTTCTAGACTAGTCTAAGTATCCTTTGCTGACTTTACAATAACTTAGATATATCAGTGTGGTGTGCAGTTTTAGTTCGTTATATAGATACTTATATAATCTTTTTCAGAGTGTGGTTTGAATTTATATAAAAATAGTTGTAGCTTGTTGTGCCATAATGTTTAAAGATCAAAAAGAAACAAAGCAATCTGGGTTTAAAAAAATGTCAAAAGTGCTCCCAAAAATGTCCTTGACCGATGGTCATAGTATCTGTGTGTATTGTCTCGGAGCCATCGATTTACAAGAAACATGTACCTTCTGCCATTCCTTTAGCTCTAGGGTTTTGCTAGAGAGGAAAAACAAACTTATCATAAGAGGGCTTCTGCAGTCTCCTTTCTCTGAAAGTTTAGAAAGTCAGAGAACCTCTAGTAAGACTGTCTCCTTCCAAAATTGACATACCTGCCAAGAGATCTTCATCTTCTTCTGGCCATTCGGAACAGCCAGAGAAGACAGCAAAAACTACACAATCAGATCCAAAACCTTCTGGATCAGACAAGCCAAGCTCCTCGGCACCACAGATTTCAGAGCCGAAAGAGTCTCAGGAATTGTTACCGGTCTCCCATTTTACAGAGATGTCGCTCACCTACCCTTTCCTCTCTAGGTCCACCAGGAGCCTATTAGGTAACGATGCAGATAGGGTGGTGCGCAGACTGCTGAAGTCACCTGTGTTGGCAAAATTTTTCTCTGCTCCAACCCAGTCGGTTCCAGAGCCAGTAAAGGTCTTTTCGTCCACATCTATTCCTCCTCCGAGCCAGGCTGGAACATCGGAACCAGAATGCCTAGTACTCATTGTAGTAGAATCTTTGGTGCCGAGACCCACTCTGGGGATTTCAGAACAGTTGTCTGCTCTGACATCCTCAGTGCTGTCTGAGATGTCTAGGAGCCAAAGCTCTCTGGTCATGTCCGGAGGGGACACTCAGACCCGAGACTCTTTGGTTTCGAGCTTGCCTCTCAGGGCTTTGGCATGGGTGAGCTCGGCTCCTACACCGGGTTCGGAGGTGGCCCCCATGGCCCCGGGGATTCCCTCTACTTCTTCAGATCCAGAGGTGTCCTCGGAGCCAGGAGGAATGGCATTTGAGCTGATGAGAAGTGTGCTGTCCCCCCTACAGCTCTACATAAAGGTATTGACATTCTTCCCCCTAAAGCACCGGCTTCTGTTTTGGCACCACCCCAACCACAGGACAGGGGACATTCCAGCCTCAGGGTGCCCCATTGGGTGAACAACAGTCTTCCGAGACCTCTCCAGAATACCCTTCTGAGGTGGCTCCCCAGAAGAGACTTTGCAAGGGGAAGCACCTGGACTCACCAGATGACTCTGTCACCTCTGACACTGACCTCAAGGAGTCAGGAGGGGGTCCCCACTGTCACCTTCTGAGGCTATCTCCTTTGTGGATATCCTAGAAATCCTTAAACAGAGAGGCAGCTGGAAACCCATCAACCCTTCTAATGAGGTGTTGGTGTACCTGAAGGCCTTTAGAGCTCAACCTTCACCCACCTGGGTGTCTTCCCCTTTTGACAAACTCATGGAACTAGTTAGTCGAAAGGCATGGGAGTCACCAGATGCAATGGAACTGGTCCCTCGGAGGCAAAGTAAATTTATTACAGCCCCAACAGACAAATAATTTCTTACAAAGGGCATCCCTTTAGATGCTATGGTGGTGGCAGCAGCCACTAAGATGGAACTTTCCGAAACATCCTCATCTGTCCATCCACCAAACAAGGAGTCTCGAACGATGAACACATATGGGAAGTGTGTTTTTTCATCAGCAACTTTTGCCCTTAGGTCGCTGAACTACCTAATGCACTTCACTAGACTTCAAAGAGATCTCCTGAAAGAGTTAGGAGATACTCTTCAAGGTGCATTAGCTGCAGGAGTCTCAGATAAGGTATCCTCTCAGCTGTCCACCTTAAATTCCATAGTGGACTCCTCCATGAGACTGATTTCTTAAGCAGCAAATGGGGCGAGCAGGACAGCGGGTTCAGAAGTTTCCCTAAGGAGACACTTCTAGATGTGCTTGTGTAATTTTGCGGAACCTTTCAAGTCTACCTTTGTCAATGCCCCTTTCGATGGATCCTCGCTCTTTGGACCAAAAGTCAAAGACAAACACCAGGTGTGAGCAGGAAGGAAAGACTCTCTCTGCCCTTGGAGTACGTTTTTCCGTACCTTCCAGACCCTGTCATAAGGGTCAGAAGGGTGGTAAAATGTGGTTCAAAAAATCCCAGGGAGTTTTTCAAGATTCACAAGGTGAATACTTCCCGAGGGGCAGAGGGGAAAGTAATAATGGTAGACGTCCACATGGCAGAGGGGGTCTGCAAAATCAGGGTGACCGTGATTCCTTTCGTGGCCAACCCTTCCAGTACTCCTGAAAGGAGGCCTGCCTGCCCTCCTCTGGAGGCAGTCAAGGGGTGTTTATCTTTGTACCAGGAAGCCTGGGGAGAGATCACAAAAGACAAGTGGATACAAAGTATAATATCCAGAGGTTATTCAATCCCCTTTTGCCTTCCTGTTCCACACATCAGAAAACTCCCAGACATTCCACCCATTCAAAGGGAACAGGCAACTGTAGAGATTCAAAAGTTGCTGGATTAAAAGAGTCATCCAGAGAGTCCCTGCATACCAAATAGGATTTGGAACTTACTCAAGATTCTTTGTAGTGCCAGAAAGAATAGGGGACTGGCGACCCATCTTGGATCTCAGCAAATTAAATGAATCCATAAAGAAGTCAAAGTTCCGAATGGTGACACTGCAGTCTATTCTCCCCTTTAGGGAAAGACAATTGAATGTGCTCGATAGACCTCCAGGATGCGTACTACCATATAAAAATGGACAGGCCATCAAGGAGTCATTTGTGCTTCCGTCTGGGAGCCAGTCATTACCAATTCCAAGCTCTTCCCTTTGGTCTCACTACAGCTCCCAAAGTGTTCACCAAATGCATGGCAGTAGTCACGGCTCACTTGAGACGACTGGGATTCCAAGTGTTTCCATACCTAGATGGTGGGCTCCTGACTGCCAGCACCAGGCATCGACTACAACAGGCAAGAGAAGCCACATTACAACTTTGTTCTCACTTGGGTATAACAGTAAATTCAAAAAAAATCTGCTGTCTTGCCATGTTAGCATATTACATTTATAGGAGCTGATCTCGACCCCATCTCCATGATGGCAGAATTACCTGCGGAGAGAGTCTCTCTACTCAGACAACAGATTTCCAACCTTCTGCCAAGAACCATAGTGAAAGTGAAAACAGTATTAAAAGTTCTAGGAACCATGGCAGCAATGATAACTCTAGTTCCCCTAGCCCAAATGCACATGAGAATTCTGCAGTGGCTCCTTTTTTCTCAGTGGTCATTTCAAGAACTTCCCATATCTCACCAGATCAGAATCACAGAGTCATGCAAGAAGGATCTACGATGGTGGCTCCTTTCCAGTCAAGTGACATTAGGTCACCCCTTTACCCTTCAACAACCTGTGATGACAGTGACCAAGGACGCCTCCCAGATGGGGGGGGCATTGTCTGGGGAGGATGGTCCAAGGCACATGGCAGGAGCACAAGGCCCATTTGCACATCAATGTCCTAGAGATGAGAGTAGTGCTCTTGGCGTTGCAAGCACTTCAGGACTCTCTTCCATTAGGAACAATTGCAGTTCAGACAGACAACATGTCAGTAGTCTGGTACATAAATAAGCAAGGAGGAACCAAATCCTATCCCCTTTGCTGAAAGACACTCAGAGTATGTCAATGGGCTACATCTTCCCAGCACTTTCTAGTAGCAATGCACATTCCGGGGAAATCCAACGTGATAGCAGACAGACTCAGCAGAGCAATACTTATGCCTCATGAGTGGTCCCTAAAACAAGAGATAGCGGAGATCATTTTCAGGAAATGGGGCCAGCCTTGCAGCACCCATGAATGCCAAATGCAGCAGCTACTTTGCCCTAATCCCCCCTCTGGGGGAATCACCAAGGGACGCACTTGTACACAATTGGCCCCCGGGACTTCTTTATGCTTTTTCTCCCTTTCCGCTAATACCCAAAGTCATACAAAAAACCAAGTCATTGAGAAGCAGGCTAATTCTCATTGCCCCATACTGGCCTCGTCAGATTTGGTTTCCCTTCCTCTGGCCTCATCTTCAGAAGGAACCATGGGTTCTGGACCCAGTTCCAGACCTTCTGACTCATACGTCCAGAACACCCCACCCATCCCTCCAAACCCTCAAATTGACAGCGTGGCTGCTCCAGTTCCAAGTTTAATCAGGTTTCATAATTTCACATTGGCAGTGAAACATATCTTAGTATCTTCAAACAAGGCTTCAACCAGGAAGTTATATTCCAGTAAATGGAAGAGGTTCTCTTACTGGGCCGCATCAAAAGACATTGATCCCTTCTGTGCCCCAGTCAGCTCTATTCTTGAATTCCTGGCAGAGCTCTTTCAACAAGGTTCCACTGCAGCTACTGTTAAAGTCCAATTAGCTGCAATCTGCAGTTTTCATATGGGTGACTAGACTCCTAACTTGATGTCCCACCACAGATTGTGCAAAGCTTTCTTAAAGGGTACTTGTTTATTAAGACCTCCCATTAAAGAGCCCCTATCACCATGGGATTTGAATTTTATCCTATCATATCTAACTTTACCTCCATTTGAAACCTCATCAATATGTGATCTCAAATTTCTGTCATGGAAAAAATTTTATTAGCGGCCATTACTTCTGCATGGAGGGTCTCAGAACTGAAAGCCATATCAGTCAAACCTCCTTACTTGATTACCATAAGGATAGAGTATCTCTTCGAACTAACCCATCCTTTTTACCTAAAGTGTGTTCTCAAACTAATCTAAACCAAACTATTGAACTGCCAGTGTTTTTATCCAATCATGGCAACAGTGTAATACATGCTACACCAATTAGATGTACACAGACAACTCTGCTTCTGTTTGCACAGAACCAAGGATTTTAGGAAATCTGACCAATTGTTTATTTCCTTTTCAGAAGCAAAAAAAGGTATGCCTGTTTCTAAGGTCACACACTTAAACTGGCTTTCAAGTTGCATCACCTTTATCTACAGTACTAATAACAGAGAGCTACCTTTCGATATCAAGGGACATTCTACAAGAGCCATAGCAGCATCATCTGCCTATCTAGCTAGACTATCAATGGACAGTATTTGTGCAGCTGCTACATGGGCAAGGCCCCATACCTTTATCACTCATTACAAAATGGATTTAACCTCCAGTGACAGGGCCTCCTTTGGTTCCACTGTACTGAAAAGTGTACTCCCATGAGCCACCCAGGAAATGTGATGCTAGGGACGCTGTCCCGACCAGTAAGAATGAAGGTGAGATAGGACAACATAACATAAAGAATTATGTACTCACCGTAACGTTCCATGTTAGGTGTTCATCTCGCCTTCATTCTTATGACCCTCCCGCCTTCCCTCAGCCCAAGGCTTCTGGAGAACTTAGAGGTTTGTTTTCCTTAGGCAAGGAGATTCTCTGACTTTCTTTGTTATATCTATATTCTACAGTATGATGCATGTAAACACATTAGTATGGTTAGCAGCAAACAAGATCTGGGGAATTACACCACTGCATGATGGGATAGGTGTTAAGCCATGAGCCAAGTGAAAGACTTCGAGCTTTAGTATTTGGCCGAGTTGGAGCCGTGGATTGGCTCCGAACCAACCAGTAAGAATGAAGGCGAGATGGACAACAAACATGGAATGTTATGGTGAGTACATAACTATGTTTTTTCCCTAAACAACTGTCAGTGAAACCTTTCCAAGTTTTTCTGCTGCTTGAGAAGCAACTCATTTGCACACTGAGCTGTGTTGCTTTATTGCTCAACCTTAGCCTAAACAAAGTTTAGTTTTCTCTTATAGTCTCTGAGCTACTAGCGCAGTCTTGTCAAGTTAACCCATTCTATTCCCTAATAAAACATAGAGTAAGGATCTCCTATCATGGATGGGGAGTTTCCCCATCATCTCTGTTTGGCCAGCCTGATGGACATGGCCATCCTGAGGCAGTGTAGCAATTGTCTCATGTACACTAGCAACCACTTACTCCTGAAACAAACAAATAATTCATGTAAGAGATGTGGTTACACTATGAAATTGGAGGCAAGACTCTCACATGCAGACAAATTGAATGCCAAACAGGTTGTCAACACATGCATTACTTCATACACTAAATAACGACATGACACATAAACCCACATATGCAGAGGTGCTCACTAGTAGCTTACAAAAAGACCAGAAGCTTCCCAAATGGTGCCTTCAGAAACCACTTGCACACAGAATGTAAAAAAACAAATATAACACATAATAACACACACATCAGTGTCTCAGCATTTAAGTCCATGTGGCATAATACCACAAAACCTAATGTACTGGTCATAGGAAATTCCATAGTGAGACATGTGGATGTTCCCTTCACCTGGCTGGATAAGGAGCAGGCTACGTTTAGCTGACTGTCAGATGCCTGGATCCATCTAGTCACAAAAGCACTCAATTCACTCAACCACAAGTACCAGTATGACTCCATCATAGTCCATGTGGGGGTGAGTGACTTGAGATGTACATGTCTGCACTATATGAAGAGAGACATGACTGAGCTCTCAGATTATGTTTCACAAGCAGGTGTAAGCCTAGCCTTAAGCAGCATTCTTTCTACCTTCTCCAAGATAATGCAACAAACAAAAAAAATGATTGAATTTAATAATCAACCTAACTTCTGGTGTCTTTCCAAGGGGATCCAATGTCTGTCAGCCTGGGAAGACATGGTTGACAACCCATGATGCTTTCACAGCAGTATTCAGCACCTCTGTCCTCCTAGGCTTTCGGATACTGGCATTAGCCACTCCTGTTGTGCCTTTTAAGGCAGTGTCAAAATAACCAGCCTCACAACATAACAAAATCCTATCTAGATAAACTCAAGGTACTGCTATTTAATGCTAGGATTCTAAATGAGAAACTGCACTCCCTGAAAGCACTCCTCACTTTGGAAGATTCTGACGTATGTGCAGTCACCGAGACATGGTTAAATGCTGCAGAAAGCAAACCAGCTGTACAGGGCTACAATGCCTTCCATACATTCAGACTACAAACTGAGCATGAAAGAGCCAAAGTAGGAGGTGTATCCATCTTCATTAAGAATAGGTACACCTCAGTACTGATCAAACAGTATAACTCTCTTGAGCTACTCCATGTCCAATTAACCATAGTCAAAATCACCTATCATATCATAGCTAGCTGTAGGTCCCCCACCACGAACCAGGAAAAGTATATTGCATACCTGGACTTACTGGAGTTACTTACCATACAGCTCAACACCTTACTCATGGGTGATTTTAATCTTCGTACCATCGACTGGGAAACATACAGGACCACAAACATGCTGGCTCAGAGGTTCTTGGACTTTGTCAATGCATATGGTTTGGAACAGCTAGTCAGCACACCCACAAGGGGTTCAGATGTCCTGGACATAGTGCTCACTAACATGGGAGAGCATTGCACCCCCTCCCCAGTGATGTCCTCCCTGTTAAGATCAGACCATAAATCAGTCTTTCAGTGTAATTATAATGCCAGATCCCCATCAAGCTCAAAAAATGCTTAAGAATTTTATACATGTTATACACGTATGCATATGGATCTACTTTTAAGTCATGAATTCCACAACTCCGAACTTCATATTGCCGAAATGACAATAATGAATACTTAAAATCCTGAAATGATGATTTTTCTCAGGGCAAATAAACACTTGGGGGAATATGCCCTTTTCTCCACTGTAGTGCGATCCCGGAGTTGGTATATATAGTTGGGGGGTGTGGGGGGAGTAGCCTCCCACCTAGGTGCTGTTTATATAGTCTGGTGTGGTTATGTTATTGTTTGGACAAATGTTTACTTGCCCTGAGAAAAATCAGCACTTTGGGGTTGTAAGTATTCGTTATTTTCATTTCAGCAATGTGAAGATCGGTGTTGTAAGATTCCTAATTTAAAAGTAGATCCATACATATATGTGTGTGTGTGTGTGTGTGTGTGTGTGTGTGTGTGTGTTTCTCGCTCCGCTTGCTGCTACTTGTGTTTCTTGACTCTGTTTCTCTTGTGCCTCTCCTCACTATCAACTAGTAGTCCCTTCATTACAGTTGTTGAGTTGCTTGCTTTGTAATAATTGTACTCTCTGATTCAATTCATATTACATTGTCTCTGATCCATAGCTTTATTCATATGCTTTTATTTCTTCTGGATTCCTTCTGTATCATCTCAAAATCAACTTCCAGCTCTTTTAATCCCCTTCTTTGCTTTCTTTCTGTGCTCATCACTTTTCCCCTGACATTGACCTTAATTCCATCACACCAGTGTACTTCCTGTTTATCCTTGCATTTCCTGTTTTTTAAGCACTAACATTAAGTAACTGCAGAAATTATAATAGAAATGCCATGATAAATCTGAACTGTCCTGGTCAAACCATTAGATAAGTTGAAAAAAAAAAATCCCAGAATCGAACTGACAAATTACGCTCCAGATGTTACATTTTCGGGGAGTCTATAATTAAGCATCACAAGTTAATGTTTGCACATTTTAAAAAGAGACTCTCTGTGTAAGTCTAAAATTATAAGTCAGCCTGCGAATTTGGAAGAGTCATGTTTTATTACTGTGAGGCATTCACTGGAATGTCTGAAGCAAGTCACTTGCTATCTGAAAAATAGTGTAAATATACTCATGTTAAATTTAGAAGCTGGCTGTTGATGGGTTTTACAATGAGTTAACCATTTTAATTAATGCACTTTTCAGGTACAGCTGAAGTTATAGTGACAGTTGGAGGAGAAGATGACAAGGTTGTGCTACGCAGTGTAGAAAGCTTTGACCCATTCACTGCCCAGTGGAAGTCTCTCGCCTGCCTTCCTTTTGCAGTTAGCAAGCATGGTCTTGTTGTATCAGGTAACCACATTCATCCTGTTGTTTTTTAAAGCTAACTTAAAAGTCTTCTGTGTTTATATGTCTCTAGGTATGGAAAAATATTTTTAAAACGGTTATTTTCAAAGAAGTCTGTAAAAAATTATCTTTATAAATGTGCAGATACTGGGATGGTAAAAAGAGTGTATGCATATTAACTAATGTAAACACTATTACTGGAAGTCATTCATTAAGGAATCTGAGTTACACTTCACTAGCAGTGTGTTTTTGAAGTAATTTAAAGTACAGTTGTATAAAATGTTACCTTAACAGTGGATATCCTTGCCTTCACTGCTGCAGTATTCTTAACATATGTGATTCCGTGTCATGGAAGCCCGAACATCCAGTCTAGCAAAGACTACTTGTTGCTTTTAAGAGGTATGCTGAACATCACCCAAATGCTCCTTGCATAGTGTATGGCATAAAGGTGACACAGTACAGTTCTCCCAGTCAGCATGACTATTTGTTCAGGTAACACTTCCACCCAACCATTGTCTTTAAGTCGTCGTCTTCTTCCTTTGTGGCACTGGATTGTTTCAGACAGATAGGTTCTAAATGCCATTTAGCAGGGATACACTTAGCAGTGGGAATCTCTTCCTCCTTTCTTGTTGGAAAATGAGGCTGAAATAATACTGAAGTTCAGTAAATTAAAACCCTGGGGGTTTAAATGATGAGTTGGAGCTGAAAGCATTTTGTTTTTAAAAGTATGAATGCTTTCACTATTTATTGTGGTGTGGTTTTATTTTATTACATACATTTTTATTATAAAATATTTTTAGAATGTAGATTTTTCAGGGTATTGTCTTTTAAAAAATGTTTTTTATTGAGGTAATTAATATTGGTCAGGTGAAGGTGACTTGTTTTTTTATATTCAAATAGTGATCTAATGTCAGTTTTCATTTTATCCTCACACTTGGGTTCAGATCCGAACTCTCGAATCCAACTTGGCTGTTGCAATAGCTCGTGGCAGTCAAAAAGCTCTTGAGCACCATCCCTTAGCCATAATACTTCTCACCTAATCACCTCAAATCTCATTTGCCACTTCACAAAGACGTGGTCCTTCCAACAGCTCTCAAGCAGTTGTGTTTTTTTGTCTAAATTACAAAGTTTTTCTGTCACTATTTTTCAAACATTGTCTATTAAATCTCCCTTACTACTCTTCTAACTGATTTTTTTGTGCTTTCTATCTTGTACTGATGTACCTCTTGGCTACTATCTTTAGTAGTCCTTTTTCTGTTTAGTGATTGCTTCTTCTTTCTCCTTTCTTTTACTGTTGGTACCATAAAAACTACCATTGCTAGTAGTCCCTTTTCGTCCATCATCTCCTTTTTCAAAAAAAAAAAAAAAAAGGGGGCTATCTTCTGTTTTTGTCTCTAGATATGGATAAAAAATGGATTAGCCGGCTGGCTTTAAGAAGTGCTGCAAATGTGACTCGCATGAGCTTTGTATATACTGTTTAGGCCAGATGCACTTACAGAAGGAATGTGGCATTTGTAAGGCATTCAACCATTTGGTCTTCATAGAACACAGTTACAAGTTGATTTTGAAGGGTATATTGCCTTCCTCTTTTGGGGAGGCCATCTCTGGCTCTGCTAAAAAGTATTAGAAGAAACAGTCTTCAAAGTCAGAACAGTCTAGCCCAGCTTTCTCCCTGTCCTCTAGAACCTCGGACAGGTTAAGGAAAAGGCCCTTTTCTGCTCCAAAGTTTCCATTGGAGCATTCTCCAAAAATTGCTAAAATGTCAGATCCTACAGAATTTTCTTATCTGAAGACTTTTAGGACTCCCCCCGTTGGATGCAACAGCTTCGGATCTGAGCCTATCTGCTCCTAAGGATTGTTCGGATCCGTTTCTGTTGGATCCTAAGGAGAGCCCTTTTGAACCAATCATATCTTTACCTAGAACTCAGTACTCTCCTTCTATTGACCCAGTGCCATACAGAATACCTTCTCCCTTCCTGGAGAAACTGAAGTCACCATCGAAGTCATCAACCCACTTGACCAGAAGTCTCACTCACAGAAGATGATGTGGAGAGGATGGTCAAGGACATCCTCTTGGTGCAGGGCTTTGCAAGGTCGAGCACCCCCCCCTTCAAATTCCTCCTCAGACCCCCCTGGAGGTATTGGAGCCTTCGGATACAATCCATCCCATACTGTCCGAGTCAGAACCCTAAGTCCCTTCCTACCTTGACTATGACTTCTGCTCTGAGCTCCTCAACCCTCTCAGAGCCAGGGAGCTCTCAGGGTCGTGGCGGACCAGTCGGGTCCAGGACAGTGAGGTCAGCTCTGAAGATGTTTTTCGTGTTTCACTGTTGCAGTCATTACATTTGGGTAATCTGCTGGCAAGTTGCCCTCAGTCAGCCTGAATATCAAAGTCTTGGGTCCTGCGTCGGTTGCTGTCTCCTCTTCCATGACGTCAGGTCATTAGGGGTATATAACATGCAGCCGATGCCATTTTTTTCAGTCTTTCTTGCTGCGCGGTGCCCGAAACAGAAGCAATTCGCAAGTGCCGGTCAGCCGACTCATGAAATTTTCGCATTTGAGTTTCAGAACCGAAGTCTTCAATTAAAGCTAAGTACCCCGTTGGGGAAACTTTTTCTTGCTCCTTACCGATGTCCGTAAAAGTTAATAATTGCATTACTTGTGGGAAGCAAGTACCTCATAAGGATTAGAAGGCATGTCTGGCTCAAGGAGCAAAATCTGCCTGATCATGTTAAAGCTAAATTGTTGGAAGCACTTACAGCATGATACTCTGTTTGGTAATAAGGCAGAAGAAGTTTTAAAGAAAATGGAAGACAAAGCTAAGTCTATGCAAACTGTAAAAGATTTCTTACAAGTGCAGCAACCAAGATTCAGTAGACACTGGCCTACAAAAAATTGGTCCTTTCCTGTGTCCGACAGAGCCTCATGGGGCAAATCCAGGTACTCAAAAGGCTCTAGATACCAGTCACAGGGTTCTTACAGGTCAAAGCAATGGGGTTGCCTCTACCTTCAAATCTGGAGGAAACAAAGCACAACCCTACAGTAAACAGTCTCAATAACTTCCCTCTGCCATCACCAAGCACTTATCTTTTGGCAGCCCCCTTAGGGGGAAAATTAGCACTTCATGCTCAAAATTGGCAGTTAATAACCCAGGACAAGTGGGTATTAAACATAGTATCCCAAGGATACAGATTTCATTTCCATACCTTGCCAATTCCAAACGGTTGGCCAGATCTGCCACAAAATCAATGGGCAGAGGCACAGAAACAAGTTATGTCCCTCATGGATAATGGGGGCCATTCAACCAGTACC
This sequence comes from Protopterus annectens, assembly GCF_019279795.1. Taxonomy (NCBI): domain Eukaryota; kingdom Metazoa; phylum Chordata; order Ceratodontiformes; family Protopteridae; genus Protopterus; species Protopterus annectens. The sequence continues at coordinate 509,536,368 of NC_056746.1, read as the reverse complement.
AGGAACAGGAAAAAGGACGAGGGTTTTATTCAAGACTGTTCTTGGCACCCAGAAAAGACAGTGCCTGGCACCCAATACTGGATTTATCGATTTTGAACACCTTCTTGGACATCCCAAAATTCAAAATGCTGACTTTGCAACAGCTTCTGCCCATGCTGGGCAAGAACGCTTGGTTAGTGACTCTAGACATGAAAGAGGCATACCTGTATATCCCAATAAGGGAATCGTGCAGAAGATACCTCCGCTTCATTGTTGGTTTTATGCATTACCAATTCTCTGCACTGCCCTTTGGCTTATCTACTGCGCCCAGGGTCTTTACAAAGTGCCTGGCACCAGTAATTGCATTTTGCAGACAAAGAAGCATACAAATCTATCCATACGTGGACGACTGTCTCAGTCGAGCAGAAAACAAGGACATTCTTCTTCAACATCTGGCGTTTGTAAAAAGACTTCTAACATGCCTAAGGTACACAATAAATGAAAAGAAATCACAACTGGTACCCTCTCAAAAGATTACATTCCTGGGTGCAAGCTTGAATACAACTGCCCAGATGGCTTACTTTACGCCAGACAAGCAAAGGCAACTGACTATTTACTTCAAATGGCAACAAAAACCCAGTTATCTGCAAGGCAAATTCTGCAGGCTTTGGGGTTCACGGCATCCTGCATTCTACTAATTCCATATGCAAGACTGCATATGAGGAAACTACAGTGGTATCTAAAAAGTTTATGGAGTCAACATTGTCACAGTCTGGAAACAATGATTCCTCTCATTCCCTGCCTACAACAGGAGTTTCTTTGGTGGGCAGAGACATGTCACCAGAACATGGGATGGTCTTTCACTCTACTCCCTGCCACCCAAACCCTAACTACAGACTCATCAGACTATGCTTGGGGGGCCCACCTGGCAGGGAGATGCATTCAGGGCATATGGAGCCCAAAACAAATGCATCTGCATATCAACCAGAAAAAGATGTTAGCTGTTCAGAATGCCCTGACAGCCTTCAAGGACTTGCTTCATCCAGGACAACTACTGATAAAGATGGACAACACCATGGTTATGTGGTACATAAACAAGCAGGGGGTACACATTCCTACCTCCTTTGCAGACTAGCCATGACATTGTAGGACACAGCCTTGACTTACCAAGTACATCTTCAAGCTCAATTCCTGCCAGGAAAACAAAATACTCTGGCAGATGACCTAAGCAGAAATCTTATGGACCCTCATGAGTGAAAACTGGATCCACAAGTCTTCAGCATGATAACAGAGAAATGGGGGAGTCCGGACATAGATCTGTTTACCTCTCCCCAAAATTATCAACTGAACAAATTCTGCACAAGGACTCATCACAGACAAGCATGGAAATTGGATGCCCTGTCCTTCAGCTTTTCCTCCTCTGCCTCTTTTCCCAAGGTCTTACTAAAGGTCAGACAGGAAAAAACAAAAATTATCCTAATTGCCCCAGACTGGCCTCACCAGCACTGGTACCCACTTCTAAGGAATATGTCTCAACTCCCTCCTTGGTACTTGCCTCAAATACCTCATCTACTGTCTCAACAGAGCAATCAAGTTTTGCACAATCAGCTCCAAACTCTGAACCTGGCAGCCATGGCTGATCATGTAATTATTCAAACAACACCTCTCAGTAAATCTGTGATGGATGTCTTTGTGGAAGCCAGAAGGCCTAGTACTAGAAAATCTTATGCTGATAAATGGAAGAGATTCTGTGCTTGGAACCAAGCAAAAGGGACAGACACAGCAAAGCCAAATATTCATCAGATTTTACAATACTTGACTGAGATGCTTGACAAGGGACTATCTTTTTCATCAATAAAAATCCATGCCTCTGCCATCTTGGCTGATTACAACACAGAGCCTCCCATCTTTTCTCATCCTCTGCTAAAACAGTATCTTAGAGGGGCCAAAAATTTAAGGCCTCCAGAAAATCACCAACTCCTGCATGGGGCCTCAGTTTTGTGTTGGAAAAGCTCACCCTGCCTCCATTTGAACCAGCAGCTACTGCGGATATAAAGTTTTTATCTTGGAAAACAGCTTTCCTTCTGGCAATCACTTCAGCAAGAAGGGTTTCAGAACTACAGGCCCTCATGGCTGTGGAGCCGTTTATTACATTTTACCCGGACAGGGTTTCCCTCAGGACTAATCCTTCCTTTATGCCTAAGGTGGTATCCAGTGTGGCTCTTAACCAAACTATTCACCTGACAACTTCTTACCCAAATCCGCAGAACAAGGGGGAGCGGATTCTGCATTCCTTGGACGTACACAGACAACTAAGATTCTACTTAAACAGGGGCAAATCTCTAAGAACGTCTGAGCAGCTACTGGTGGCATTTGCTGCAGGATCTGAGGGGAAGGCTATTTCAATGCAGACTGTTTCAAAGTGGATAAGCCACTGCATTCGTTTCTGCTATTTGCATCATGGTAAACCAGTGCCCAAGGGAATCAGGTCACATTCCACCAGTGCTACATCTACCTCAGCAGCTTTTCTCAGAGGGGTGCCAACCAAAGACATTCTAGAAGCTGCTACTTGGAGCTCTCTTCATATTTTTACAAAGCATTATCATTTGCCTCTCTTCTCTAAGTCCAGGGCAGGCTTTTCCACTGCAGTTCTGCAGGGCCTTATAGCCGCTCCTAATGCTATTTAGTTCCAGCCTCCCATCCATAGCTTTGGGATTCTACCCAAATGTAATGACTGCAACAGTGAAACACTAAGAACATAGTACAGTTGTGTACACTTACCATAAATGTAGATGTTCGAGTGTATTCACTGTTGCAGTCCAGGTTACCCACCCGCCATCCCCCTTTTTTCTAGAACTTCTCTTTCCTTCACTGTATTCTACAGCCTTTGTGGTGTATTTGCTTTTAGATGAAGGTAAGGTTTATGTTGTTACAATTGCATTTATATATATATATATATATATATATATATATATATATATTTGCTCCCCATTTGGGGGGCACCTGACATCTGGGGTAAGAAAAACTGAAGAAAATGGCGTCGGCTGCATGTTTTATACCCCTGACAACCTGACGTCATGGAAGAGGAGACAGCAACCAACGCAGGACCCAAGACTTTGATATTCAGGCCGACTGAAGGCAACCTGCCAGCAGATTACCCAAATGTAATGACTGCAACAGTGAATACACTTGAACATCTACATTTATGGTAAGTGTACACAACTGTACTTTTTCGGACCCGGCACTGTGTCTTCGGACATCGACTTGGATTAACCTGGTAATGGCTTCAGTTTCGGAAGTGCTGACTAGTGGAGTTGAGGGGACACGGGTCCGAAGGCATGGCCTCTTGAGTCAGGGATCCTCTTTTCCTGGGATCAGTCAGCTTTCAAGGCTTTGAAGAGGGCCGTGTCTGCATTGGCAATACAGACAGTGTCTACGCCGTCGGATCCACAGTCTTCCACCTTGCAGATTCCGCACCCAGTATCTCAATCAGACCTCCTGCAGGGACAGCGGGTCCAGAAGCCCCAGTCTACCCTTGAGGGTTCCCCCTTCTCTTTTGATACCTCCCTGGAATTCCCCACAGAAGAGGTTCTTCAGAATTGGAAGTGTAAGATGAAACACTTAAATTCCACAGAGGATTCTGACCTCGATGAAGGTAAGGGATCCCCATGGTCACCTCCAGATGATGTTTCATTTGGGGACATCCTAGAGATTTTGAAACAGATTGGTGGCTGAAAGCCCAGCAATCCCTCATTGTAGGAGTCAGTGTATCTGGCGGCTTTGGGATCCCGTCCATCTACCTCCTGGGTGACGGCTTCTGCTGATGAGATCATCAAATTGATCTCTCGGCAGACGTGGGAGGTTCCAGACGGCATTGAAACAATCCACAGAAGACCTAATACAATAATTACAGCTCCTGAGGATAAAAAATTTTGGTCAAGATGTGTTCCAGTAGATGCCATGGTTGTGGTGGCAGCCACGAAGAAAGAACTTGTACTGTCCATCCTCCTAACAAGGATGTTAGGATGATGGATAGATGTGGGTAGTGTGTGTTCTCTTCAGCGACCTTTGCCCCGAGGTCCCTGAATAATCTTTCTCATTTTACCAAACTGCAGAGGGATCTGATCAGGGAGCTCTCTGTTACCCCTCTCAGGAGCCATGTCTGAAGAGGTACATGCTTCACTTACCTCACAGCTGGCCACCCTACATTCCATTGCAAACTCCTCCATGAAGCTCATTTTGCATGCAACCGAAGGAGCGAGTAGAGCTATGGGTTGAAGTATCTCTGTGAGGAGACATGCTTGGATGCACTTCTGTGACTTTGCTGAGCCCTTTAATAAATCTTCGTTCATCAACACTCTGTTTGACGGCACTTCCCTGTTTGGCCCAAAGGTTAGAAATACACTGCCAGGTGCAAGAAAGATGGGAAGACCCTTTCTGCCTTGTGTGTTTGTTTTTCCACTCCCCAGAGACCATATTCGAAAAATCAGAGGAGCACTGAAATAATGTGGTTCAGAAAATCACAAGGGACTTTTCCCTCAAGCACATGGAGAAAGTTCCCCCCGGGGCAGAGGAGGGAGCAGTAATGGAAGACGCTGCCCTTGTGGCAGAGGAGCTCAGCATCATCTAGGGTCCATAGATGTGTTCTTTGTGAGACCCTTCCAGCCCTCCTGAATGGAGGCCCAATTGCTCTTCAATGGAGGCAATTGAGGGTCAACTATCCCTGTTCCTTAGAGCCTGGCTATAAATAACAAACTACAGATGGGTGCACAGGATACTACATTCCCTTTTCCCATCCACCGCCACAAAACAAAAGATTCCCAGATGTTCCACCCAGTCAAAAGGAGCAAGCAGCTATTCAGATACAAATGTTGCTAGACAAGAGAGTCATCCAGGAAGTCCCATCAGACCAGAGAGGATCCGGAACTTACTCAAGGTTCTTTTTGGTACCAAAAAAGACAGAGGACTGGAGACCAAGATTGGATCTCAGCAGATAAAACAAATCAGTTTAGAACAGCAAGTTCCAGATGGTCACTATTCAGTCCATCCTTCCATTCTTGGGAAAGGGCGATTGGATGTGCTGTATAGGCCATGAAACAAACTAGTAAAACTTAAAAAGACTTGAATAAAATAAAAATGCTGTATAGGCCTTCAGGATGTGTGCTACCATGTAAAGATGGACAGGTGATCCAAAAGTCATTTGCATTTCTGGCTGGGAGCCAGTCACTACCAGTTCAGAGTACTGCTTTTTGGTCTCACTACTGCCTCCAGTGTTCACCAAATATATGGCTGTAGTAGCAGCTCACTTGAGACAACTAGGATTATGGTTGTTTCCATATCTAGGTGACTGGCTCATCACCTCCCCAAGTAGGCATCTGCTTCTAGAAGCAAGAGACATAGTGCTTTGAACGTGTTCTTAATTAGGTATTACAAGAAATTACAAAAAGTCAAACCTACACCCCTGTCAATAATTGGACTTCATAGGGGCAAGCATAAACACAGTCAAAGATGCTAGCATATTTTCCATCATCGAGTAATGATTGTAAGAGATCAGGTCAGAAAGTTGCTAGAGAATTTGAGGGTATCTGTTCATACAGTGCTTTGGGCTTTGGGCTCTATGGCAGCAGCGATACTACTAGTTCCACTAGCAAGAATCTACATGAGAGTATTAACAGTGGCTTCTGGCGGTACAATAGTCCATCCTTCATCAACCCATGTCAGCCATAATATGGATTATGAACACTTGTAAGAGGGATCTGTCATGGTAGATTCACTCAGAACAGCTTACACAAGGTCATTCCTTTGTGCCCTGTGCCCCAGGCCACAGTGACCACAGACGTTTCCTAGATAGAGTGGGGGGGGGGCATTATCTGGAAAAACAGTCCAAGGCAAGTGGTCTTCTCAAGAGGCCAAGTCACACATAAATGTTCTGTAGATTGAGTGTGGTCTTGATGTTCATCATGTTTCACTGTTGCAGTCATTACACTTGGGTTATCCTGCTGGCAGGCTACCCGCAGTCGGCCTGAATTCCAAAGTCCAGGTCCGGCGTCGGTTGCTGTCGCCTCCTGACATCAGTGCGCCAGGGGTATATAAGATGCAGCCGACGGCATTTTCTTCAGTCTTTCTTGCCGTGCGGTGCCTGAAGCAAAAGCAGTTCGCAAGTGCCGGTCGGCCGACTCCTGAGATTTTCAAAATTGAATTTCAGATCCGAAGTCTTCAATAAAGCTAAGTACCCCATTGGGGAAACTTTTTCTTGCTCCAGACCGATGTCAATAAAAGTTAACAATTGTATTTCTTGTGGGAAGCAAATACCTCATAAGGATTTTCACTCTTACTGTATTCCTTGCCTAGGCCCTGACCATGACATTTCTAGTTGTCGGTTTTGTGCTAGATTCAACCAATGCACTATTAAGCATCAGTTTGATTTTGCTTTTCATTACTTTGGCCGAAGGTTTAACTATATAATGCCGTCAGAACAACCAACGATCGGAATTCATAAAAAGCGCAAAGACAAAGAAAAGGGCAGGCATCCGAAGTCCAAAACCGACGACGAAGCCTCTTCTAGGCCAGTCGCCGGTTCGCCGATTCTCATTGAGGCGCTTTCGCAGCCCCTGACTCCCGCTGCCTCAGAGCCACAGGCCACCTCTGACTCCCACGTGGAGACAACTAGGCCTCTGGAAACTCAAGGTATTGGGCCTACGGAAACTATTCCCTCAGATGGGTCCGGAGCCGCTGAGCAGGCATCGGCTTTTGAGGGTGTTTTCAGACCTACACAGCTTACTATCAAGACCACTTCAGCAGCCAAGGCAAAGTCTAAAACACCATTAAAGACAAAGAAACAAGTACAACATTCCCCTGGACAGTCATCCATGCCAAAGAAACAGATGCTTAAAATGGCCGAGGACCTAATTACTTTGATCAGGGGTTCCCATCCCCCTACTGATAAAAGGCCTAGGCAAGACACTGACTATGACTCCTCTGACCAGGTTTCTATTTCCTCTGATTCCTCTTCAGAACAGGGATATTCTCTTCCTCCCTATGAGGACTCTGACGCTGAAGAATCTATCCCTTCAGCCTCTCCTCCTGAGGATTACTCTTTTGGGGAAACGTTGCACACCATGAGGGAGCATTTCCATTGGGAGAGCCAGGATTATTCAGAATCCAAGAAAAGGCTCAGAGATTTTCTATTACTGCCTCAGCACAGGCCCCTTGCTATCCCCCCTGTACTAGATATTGTTGATGATGTTTTTTCTGAATCCAGTTTGTCTCCTGATTCTTTACCCCCTGCACCAGTCAAGCCAGATAGGTACTACAGGGTCCCAGATTCTCATAAATGTCTTTATAAAAACCCTGCTGCTGACCCAGAAACAATTTCTCAGGGTCCTATAGGGGTCAAGGCTTCCACTGCAAAAAACCCTGTTCCCTCTGATAGGGATTCTAGAGCACTGAATAGATGGGGGAAAAAAGTTTACACCTCTGCTACTTTAGCTGTAAGGGCTTTAAACTGCCAGTTTCACATGCTTAAATATCAACAATACCTAATGTCTTTGCTAAAACAGAAAATGCTTACAAGTTCAGAATGTCCTGAAAATAAGGAAATGCAGGATTTATTGCATGCAGCTGAACAAGTGGGAAAGCATACTTTGCAATGTGGTTTTGATTAATTAGAGGCCTCTTGCAGAGCTGCAGTTACAGGTTCTGTCATTCGAAGGCATGCTTGGTTAAAAGAACAAAGTTTACCTGATCGTGTTAAAGCAAAATTGTTGGATGCTCCATTACAGCATGATACTTTGTTTGGGGTTAAGGCAGAAGAGGTGTTAAAGAAAATGGAGGATAAAGCAAAATCAATGCAGACGGTAAAGGATTTCTTACAGATTCAGCCACCCAGATTTAGGAGGAACTGGCCTTCAAAAAATTGATCCTTTCCAGTGTCAGACAGGCCAAGACGCCCAAGAGGCAAATCTCAGCCCCAAGGCTCATACAGACCTAAACAGTGGGGTGCTTCAGCCCCCAAAGGCGGAGAAGACAAATCACAACCTTATAGGAAACAGTCCCAATGACTTTCCTCTACCTATGCCAAGCACTTACCTTTTGGCAGCACCCTTAGGGGGAAAACTAGCACTTTTCTCACAAAATTGGCACACGATCACCCAGGACAAATGGGTACTGAATATTGTTTCTCAGGGTTACAGGTTCCACTTTCACACCCCACCAAGGCCAAAAGGTATGCTAGACCTGCCACACAATCAGTGGGCAGAGGCACAAAAACAAATTTCTGCTCTCATGGACATGAGGGCTATTCAAAAAGTACCACAGGAAGAGCAGGGGCAAGGATTTTACTCAAGACTTTTATTGGTACCCAGAAAGGACAACGCTTGGAAACCAGTACTGGACCGGTCTACTCTAAATACTTTCCAGGACATTCCAAAATTCAAAATGTTGACACTGCAGCAACTTCTACCCATGCTGGGCAAGAAGGCTTGGCTAGTTACTTTGGACCTCAAAGAGGAATACCTGCATGTCCCTATCAGACAAACTTGCAGAAGATACCTCAGATTTATAGCTGGTTCAATGCATTACCAATTCTCTGCACTGCCCTTTGGCTTATCTACTGCGCCCAGGGTCTTCACAAAATGCCTGGCACCAGTAATTGCTTTTTGCAGACAAAAAGGAATTCAAATATATCCCTGCTTGGACGACTGCCTTATTCAAGCAGAGAGCAAGGACATTCTTCTAAAGCATCTGGCGTTTGTAAAAAGATTACAAACTTGCCTAGGGTACACAGTAAATGAAAAGAAATCAAAACTAGTGCCCTCTCAAGAGATAATATTCCTGGGTGCAAGCTTAAATACAACTGCCCAGATGGCTTATCTCACGCCAGACAAGCAAAGGCAACTGACTCATTACTTTCAAATGATGGCAACAAAGATCCAGCTACCTGCAAGAAACATTCTGCAGGCTTTGGGCTTCATGGCATCCTGCATCCTGCTAATTCCATATGCAAGACTGCATATGAGGAAGCTACAATGGTATCTAAGAAGTGTTTGGACTCAACATTGCCACAGCCTGGAAACAATAAAAACTCTTATTCCGTGCCTGCAACAGGAGTTTCGATGGTGGGCACTGGCCTGTCATCACAACAAGGGATAGCCTTTCACTTTACCACAGCTAGGCAGACGCTAACAACAGATGCATCAGATTATGCCTGGTGGGCACACATGGCAGGAAAATGTATTCAGGGCACGTGGCCCACGGATCAACTGCATCTTCATATCAATCAAAAAGAGATGCTAGCTGTACAGAATGCCCTGACAGCCTTCAAGGATCTACTACATCCAGGACAACTATTGCTAAAGACGGACAATACTACAGTTATGTGGTACATAAACAAGCAAGGGGGCACACATTCCTACCCCCTCTGCAGGCAAGCCATGACTTTGTGGAACACAGCACTGACCTATCAAGTACATCTGCAGGCACAATTCCTGCCAGGAAAGAAAAATACTCTGGCAGACGAACTAAGCAGAAACCTCATGGACCCTCACGGGTGGAAACTAGATCCACAGGTCTTCAGCATGATAACAAGGAAATGGGGATGCCCAGACATAGATCTTTTGCTTCCCCTCACAACTGCCAACTACAGAGATTCTGCACAAGGACTTATCACTCACAAGCATGGAAAGTGGATGCTCTATCATTCAGCTGGAAAACCCTAACAGTTTCTGCCTTTCCACCATTGCCTCTCCTTCCCAAGGTACTCCTAAAAGTCAGACAAGAGAAGCCAAAAATGATTCTGATTGCCCCAGACTGGCCACGCCAGCACTGGTACCCAATCTTAAAGAGCTTGTCTCAAGGCCCATTCTGGACTTTGCCTCAGATTCCTCATCTTCTGACTCAACAAAACAATCAGATCCTGAACAGCCAACTCGGAACCTTAAATCTGGCTGCATGGCAAATAATATAGCCACTCAGAACACACCTCTCTCTAAAGCTGTTATGGATGTAATTTTGGAAGCCAGGAGGCCCAGCACCAGGAAATCTTATGCAGAAAAATGGAAGAGATTCTGTGCTTGGAACCAGGCACAAGGACTTGAACCACTTGTTCCAAATATTCCTCAGATTTTACAATACCTAACTGAGATGCTGGACAAAGGCCTATCCTTCTCATCAATTAAGATCCATGCCTCTGCCATTTCAGCTCATTACAATACGGAACCTCCTATTTTCTCACTAAGACAGTACCTTAGAGGGGCAAAAAACATAAGACCCCCAAGGAGAGCACCGATACCTACATGGGACCTCAACTTTGTCTTGGAAAAGCTCACACTGCCTCCTTTTGAGCCAGCCAATACAGCTGATATAAAATTCTTTTCATGGAAAACTGCTCTGCTTCTAGCAATAACTTCAGCAAGAAGAGTCTCAGAGTTACAGGCATTAATGGCAGTGGAACCTTTTATCATTTTTCACCTGGACAGGGTTTCTCTAAGGACAAACCCAACATTTATGCCAAAGGTAGTATCCAGTGTGGCTCTTAACCAAACCATTCATTTGCCAACATTTTATCCAAATCCCCAGAATAAAGGGGAGAGACTTCTGAACTCTTTGGATATACACAGGCAGCTACGCTTCTACTTGGACAAAACAAAAGTATTCAGAAAAACTGAGCAACTGTTTGTAGCATATGCTGCAGGATCACAAGGAAAGGCTATCTCAAAGCAGACTATTTCAAAATGGATAGGACACTGCATTCATTTCTGCTATGTACAGCATGGCAAGTCAGTGCCTAAGAATATTAGGCCACATTCTACCAGGGCAGCAGCCACTTCAGCAGCCTTTCTCAGAGGAGTGCCAACCAAGGAAATTTTGGAGGCTGCAACTTGAAGTTCAGTGTACACTTTTACCAAGCATTATCACTTACCTCTTTACTCTAAATCCAGAGCAGGCTTTGCCACTGCAGTTCTGCAGGGCCTCATAGCCACTCCTAATCCTATTTAGACCCAGCCGCCCTACCTCAGCTTTGGGATTCAACCCAAGTGTAATGACTGCAACAAGTAAGGGGGAACCAGATCATACCCTCCTATGTCGAGAAGCGGTAAGAGTGTGGAAGTGGGCGATCTCATCCAACCACTTTCTGGTAGGAATGCACATTCCAGGAAAGTCAAACGTGATAGCAGACAAGTTGAGCAGGTCCATCATTTTCCCTCATGAGTGGTCCCTCAATCAGAAAGTGGTGAAAGATATATTCCACAAGTGGGGCTAGTCTTACTGCGATCTTTTTGCATCCCCTCTGAACAACAAATGCAGCAACTACTTTCCCTGATTCCCCCAGCAGGGGAGTCCCTGAGGGATTCTTTCACTCATGATTGGCCTCCCAGTCTGTTACATGCCTTTCCTCCAGCCACACTTATCCCAAATTTCTTCAGAAAATGAACAGGTTGAAGAGAGAACTAATCCCTCATTGCCCCCTATTAGCCTTGATAAATTTGGTTTTCCTTTCTTTGGCCTCACCTACAGAAGAAGCCATAGATTCTGGATCCATTTCATAGGTTTATAGGTGTTTACTAGGCTAACAACCACAAGGGCCTTTTTAAGCCTAGCCATGCATCCCAAATCTCTGACAAGTTTTGATACCCTTGATAAGTGTAAGCATGGGCCTGGGAGATGAACCATTTACAGGTTACCTGTTTGCATCAGAGACATAGGTGCCAAACCAGGGATAAATTTCCAGCTTCCCATCCAGTTGCCCAAGTTGCACTTGAATTGGATTAGGGAGGAACTCTGCTTCACATAGATGGGGAGCCTATTCCATAGACGGGGTAGTTTCTGAGATGGATACCAATCTTTCTAACAGGTCCTATTTATATCACAGGCAAGGTTTTAAGTCTTTAGAATTGGTAATTCTGGTACTGCTTGTTTTGTGGATATGCAGGAGGTCCATCTGAGTGGGGTCTGACAATGTCCTGTATGCCAGGAGGACATATTACTTACTCCCTGTATTCTTTTAGTGAGGAACCTCTGTGGATGTTCCAGTTGTTGGATATGCCTGGTTAGGTACATACCAAAGACTTTCTGTCTCACCTGTTAGGAATGCCTCATCCAAACATTCACAGTCTCAAGCTAACAGCTTTGTATCTCCAGTTCTGCTAATAGCCAGACAACCTATGCTGTCTTCACCAGTGCTCCATATCCAACTCTCCTACCATAGGCCATCTACACAAAAGTTGTATAACAGTAAATGGAGAAGTGGGACTGAAAGAATGAGTGTTCTGAGGAAGTCTACTACCTGTAGATGAAAGCGCTTAACCAGTTCTTACTACTTCTGTGGAATAAAGGCTTTTTTATCGTAGCTGACAGTTTCATGATATTTGTGGAACCGTGATCTTGTTTATAGTGAAGTTTGTGTTTTTACTGTGGTTTTACAAGTGGCATTTCACTGTGTCTTGTGGTTTCGTAGTAAATGGAGGAGAGTTATACATTGGTCTCAACAAAATGATGTATATCCTTTTTCAGCTCCTATCCACACAATTTTGCAGATGTTCTTCGTGTTTCACTGTTGCAGTCATCACATGTGGGTTATCCCTGCTTTGGTAGCCCTCGGCCAGCCCGAATGCCAGAGTCAGTGTTTTTCTGCATCGGCTGCAGTCGCCTGTAGTCTGACGTCAGGTCATCAGTGCTATAAAGCAAGACAGCCGACGTCATTACATCAGTCTTTCTTTACCATGGAGCCTGTAGCAGAAGCCGTTCGCATGAGTGCCGGTCAATCGCTACCAGAGTTTGAATTTCAGCTGAAAACATTTAAAGCTAAGTACCTCATTGGAGATCCTTTTTTCTTGCACTAACCGATGTCCGAAAAAGTTAACAATCTTCTCGCCTGTGGAAAGCAGACCCCACACCGAAACTTCCATTCTTACTGTGTCACTTGTTTAGGCCCAGACCACGACGTTCCCTGTTGCCGGTTCTGTGCCCTCTTTAATGCAAGAACCATTCGCCATAGAGCTCTTTTTGTAGACAGTTATTTTAGCACAGCTATTTAACAAGGGGACAGCATAATCTACAATAAAAGTCCAGATAGCTGCAATTTCTAATTTTCACATTGGATATGATGGTTCCTCCCTTGCTTCACATAAACTATGCAAAGCATTCTTGAGAGGAAATCTTCTACTCAAACCCCCATATAAAGATCCTTTTGCACCTTGGGATTTAAATCTAATATTACAGCAAATTCTACACCCTACCTTTAACCAGTGGATACGTCAGCTTAAATTTCTCTTTGGTAGCTATCATGTCTGCAAGGAGACTTGCTGAGATTCAAGCCTTGTCATCCCAACCACCATGTTTAATCTTTCACAAAGACAGGGTCACTTTACATACTAATCCTACTTTCCTACCAAAAATAGTTTCAGAGAGTACTGTCAACCAATCCATTAATCTGCCTGTTTTCTTCCCTAACTTCTCCAATAAAGGTGATTATATGCTGCATTTACTAGATGTTCCTAGACAACTACATTTTTACCCTCGTAGAATAAAGAACATAAGAAAACCAAGCTAATAGTTTGTCTCGCTTTCTGAAAATAGGTTGGGTCTTCCAGTGACCAAGATAACTCTAGCTAAATGGCTTACGGACTGCATCTTTTATCTTTACAAGAGTCAGGGTTTAGAACTTCCAAAGCTTGTGCGAGCTCACTCCACTAGAGCAGTGGACACTTCTTCAGTTTTTCAGCTTAGAGCATCCATGGATGACATTTGCGCTGCAGCAATCTAGGCTACCCCTCATACCTTTATTGCTCACTACAAGCTAGATTTGATTTCTAGGGGTAGAGCTTCTTTTAGTTCAGTGGTTCTGAAGAATATCCTCCCATGAGGCCACCCAAGAAAGAAGGTAGTTGGGGACTCTGTCCCAAATGTGAGGATAAAGTGAAAATTGACAACATCAGATAAAATAGTTATGTACTCACCATAACGTTCCATCTGTGTTGCCCATTTTCACTTTTTCCTTACAAATCCACCCACCATCCCCCTATCCTTTTTTGGCTTCTGGTTGAGCGAGTTGACCTAAATTTGTTAATGGCTGTTGTGAAAGCCAGTAGTGGTCATGCCCTTATTTAAAGTGATTTCTTAGTCTATCTGTATTCTGTGATTATATGCAAACAAGATCTGAGGTAATTAGGAGAGAGGCATTATGGGTAAGGGAGGGTGCTCAAGAGCTTTTTGGTTGCCATGAGATGTTGCAATGGCTGAGTCGGATCCGAGGGTTTGGATTCTAACCCATGTGTGAGGAAAAAGTGAAAACAGACAACACAGATGGAACGTTATGGTGAATACATAACTATTTTTTTGGTTAATGCTATGTCAGTCAGTCTTTAAAGGCATGTTGCTAAGGTGCTAGATAATGATAAAGTTGTTTCTGCTCACCTTTGTGGTTTATTTAACATAATTTAGTTATTTTCAGAAGTGGTTTGTTTGCTATTGGTTTTATTTTCATTGCATGGTGTGGTATAAATATGGATGCCTTGAATGAGTTTCCGAGATCATTAAGACAGACTGGAAGTACTCATCGTAGTTTGGAGGACTACTTGGCGGGTTCGCAGTCATCCAGATTGATGAAAGAAATGTGGACATCACTCCTCCCGTGTTGCATTCTTTTAAAAGCCATAGTACTTTTACAATGGCCCACCGTTGTGCTATGGAGTGAGAGCAGATTTGTGTTGAATGTGATTGGATCAAATGGAATAAGGTAAATGTGGAGATAGATGAGGCTTATGGTCAAATTAAGCAGCGGGTAACCATTATCTAGTTGGATGATGTGACAAAAGAAAGATGAAAGATTTGGAAGAGGAATTGTTGAAGGTAAGGTAAAAGGAAGTTGGAGAGGTACTTGGCAGATTACAAAAGAAAAAAATGTTTTTGTGGATGAAATGTAATAGGCAAATTAAGAAAAAAAGCAAATAATAATTATTAATTTTCAAGTTCATATTGTTTCCAATCAGGCATGTGATTTTTCCAGTGATAAGGAGATGTGAATTAGGAAGACATGTAAGTAGGTGAATTACAATGTGAATGGAGAAGACTGAGATAAACAAGGTGATTTTCGGAGTGGCAAAGAAGATTACACAACAGATTGAAGTGCAGTTTCATATCAACAAAACAAAAAGAAATGCTGGAATTAAAGTACGCCCAGCTTTTTCTAAAGAAATAAGTTTTGGTGAGACTAGTATAACTAATCAGTGCCCTTCTGATGTGCTTTGGTGTAGTGGACATTCAAGTACGTCTAATGAACATTTAAATCATCAGACAGTTGTACATTTCAGTAATATTCATTTATCTGGTGAATTACTGACCATATGACAGTTGTGCTTGAAGTTTTTTCTGACAAACCTTCCAAGTTAGAATAATATTCAAAAGGAACTTTTTTTATTTAAAAAAAGATATGTTTGAAAAAGTGTTTTGATAAGACGGAAAGCAAAGTAGGTGATAATATGAATGTTTGATGTTTCTGATTTGTCTTTTATTTCTGACAATGAAACTCTTAGAGGTTTAGATAGATCTGATCCTTAATAGCACAGAGATAGCAAATTTTTATGATGCAGTTAAATATAGTGTTTTAGAATGTCTCAAGGTGTTTAATACTAAGGTGCTGAAACATAATTTAACTAGATTGGAGTGGAAGGAATTAAAGCGTCTATAACATAATAAAAATAGTGTGGTTAAACCTTCAGATAAGGGTAAGAATATAGTTGTAATGCCATCACAGATGTATTATGAAATGTGTATCTCACACCCTAATAATAAGAAAATGTAAAAAAGCAACTAGGAAACAATATTTGCAAGTAAAAGTTAAATTAGAGGAATTATTATCTGTGGGAGTTAAGCATAACGTTCTTTGTAAAATTGGTAAACATAAATTGTTGGTAGATAGTCCTAGGATTCAGTGTTTTTATTATTTCCTGAAGCTTCAAAAATGTCAAAATAATGCCCCAGGTAGGCCAATAGTTTCAAGTTGTGGCAGGCCAATTTTTAAATTCAGCCTTATTACTATTTGTAATATATTTGCCCTGTTAATTAAAAAAAATCTTTGGAATTACTTAATGACTTACCTAGTGCGGTGTGATGTAAAGATTATTGTTGGATGACAATGGATGTTGAAAGCCGCTGTGATGCCCACCACTGCTACCAGTTTGTGAGGGCCACCACTGCCACCAGTATGTTATGGTCACTAATGCATGATGTCACCACACTGGGCCAGAAATCAGGGAGCCTGAATCTTCACCACTCACACTGGAGAGGGACGTGCACTTGGAATACAATTGGATACACACGGTATTTCCAGATGCAAACCTGTCTGCATCAAGTACTATTTCCCTTAAGAGCACACAGGGAACACACTCAGCCTGGGGTCTGGATTTCTCTTTGTCTCCCTCCAGGTCCCCAATAAATTTATCACCTTACATTTTTAACAAATATCCATTGATAGAGGTCATATATCTATACAGTTGTGTTTGCCATCATGTATGCTTCAAGATAAAATTTTCCGATACCTTGTATGTAACATAGTTTTGGAATTATTAATGCAAATATGAACAGGTAATATTTGACACTTAGAAGAGCCGTAGGATGTAACTGCAGAAACGCCTGGAGACGTCACTCTGCTGTAATGAGTTAAAACATATACATTTAATTCAGCTACAGTGATACATGTACATTTCTTTTCATTTCAGCAGGTGCACTGTTGATAAATTTTAATACAGTTAACACAAGCAAAACTCACAAATACATTTTCAGCACAAGCATATGTTCAAATCAGTTTAATATACAAATGACACACAGTTTTAATACATTTGTAACAAAAGCATCTTGTATAAATCAGTTTGATATTCAAGGGACATACCATTCTTTACAAAACTCCAGCTGGCTATGCTGGCACTTGCCCATATCATCAAATTCTCCCCCCACAAAGACTCGAGCTATTTTTTTCAAGTGACCCTTGACAAACGTGACTTGAGAGAAATAAGCCTATCTGGGACTACGTTACCCCATTCCCTGTCTTGCTGCATTGCTGACCCCCACTATTGTGTTGTACTGTCATGTCATATGCCTGCAATCCTAAGCTCCACCTTAATAACTTGGCATTTTGCTGGCTGGCTCTATGTAGTCATGTTACAGGATTGTGGTTTGTAACCACAGTGAATTTCCTTCCACAGAGATAAGGCTGACGTTTCTGCAGTGCCCATACTATGACTAGACATTTATTTTGTATAGCTGCATAACATTCCTCCCTGGGTTGGAGTCTATGGCTGAGATATATCCCCACCCCATAGTTTGAAGCATCCACCTGCACAACAAATTCTTTGCCCTAATCTGGACTGGCTAACACAGGGGGTCCTCCCAAAGCTCCTTTAAGCTTCTGGAATGCCTGCTGATATGCTGCGGTTCACACTAACTTATAGGTTCATAGGTTCATACTAGGCTATCTGCCCTAGGGCATTTATAAGCCTAGCCAGAGTGTGTTTGGCTTTCGCCACCCATTTTAAATTAATTTTGCTATGCCCTTTTCCGAGATTAGTATACTGTGCCTCTGTCTAACAGTGACACAGAAGTGATACCCGGGGTAAACCTACGATCTCCCATCCACTCATCAAGATTCCTGTTGAAGAGAGTCAGTTACCTGGATAATATTGCCATCTACATCCATTTCTGGCAAGAGCACCTTCAGCATATCAGGGAGGTGCTGGGCAGACTGCAGAGGGCAGGGTTAAGAGTCAGTTATTTGGCTTGTTTTTTTCTTGTCAGGTCTGTGAGGGTAGCAGCTATGGTACTACAATTGGGGACAAACTTTCTAAGTACCCCGCTGTCCCAAAGAATGCCCTCACCTGCATTTTGGTAAAAGGGGACGGTCTTGCCTGAATGGCTTCCACTTTGGCAGGTTCTGGCCTGATCGTACCACTTCCCACTCTGTCTCAGGTAGGAGACCTCTGCCATACCCACATGACACTTACTGGGCTTGATCGTCAACCCTGCCGTCTGCAGTCTGCCCAGCACCTCCCTGATATGCTGAAGGTGCTCTTGCCAGAAATGGATGTAGATGGCAATATCATCCAGGTAAGCAGGGACATAATCTCCTGCTCATGCTAGGATACAGTCTACCAGCCTCTGGAAGGTCACTGGGGCATTTTTCAACCCAAAGGGCATCTTCATGAACTCATACAAGCCGAAAGGAGTTACAAAGGCTGACCTCTTTCTAGCACTGGGAGTCAAGGGCACCTGCCAGTAGCCCTTGGTAAGATCAATAGTGGTCAGATACTTAGCCCTACCCAGCTCCTGTAGGGTTTCATCTGTCCTAGGCATGGGGTAAGCATCTGACTATGTGTGACTATTTAGTTTCCTGTAATTCACACAGAACCTGGTGCTGCCTTCCTTCTTTTGTACCAGCATCACTGGGGAGGCCCAGGGACTGTTGGACTCCTGGATTACTCCTAGTTCCAACATCTCCTCCCACAGAGTCTGTCTGGAATGCTCAGGCACCCTGTAAGGGGCCTGCTTTATAGGTCTTTGGGGCCCTGTATCCACATGGTGCTGCACCACGTGGGTGCACCCTGGTTTCCCAGTGAACATGTCCCCAAACTCCTGTAACACTGCTCGGATTTCTCAAACCTTGGCAACGGATAACCGCAGGGACATTGCTACCCCTTCCACTGAGGTGTCAGTCCGAGCCTCACTGAGGAGATCAGTCGCCAGATCCCCCTCAGACTCCTCCTGCCACCCACTACAAGTACTCAGCACAAGGGTCTCCCTGTCATGGTAAGGCTTTATCATGTTCACATGGTACATTTTGTGTCCCTGCCTCCTGCTTAGCAGTTCTACCACGTAGTTAACATTACTGACCATCTTACCAACTTGAAGTGTCCCTCCCAGGCTGCCTGCAGCTTATCTTGTCTGACAGGAATGAACACCATCATACTGTCTGGCTCAAGCATTCCTGTCATACCAGACCTTTTTCTGCTTTTGGGCTCCTGCCAAGTTCTCCTTGGCCAAGCCCATGAGCTCCTTAAACCTTGTCCTGAGGTTTAGGACGTATGCCACAACAGACTTCTTGTGGGATTCACTCTCACCCTCCTACTCATCATGAATCATATCTAAAGGCCCCTTACCCTATGCCCATACAGCAACTCAAAGGGTGAAAAACCTATGGATTCCTAGAATACCTCTCTGTAAGCAAACAGCAGATGGGGCGAATATTTGACCCACTCTGACTTAAACTGGTCTGCAAATGCCTGTAGCATGGTCGTTAGAGTAGAGTGTAACCTCTTCACAAGACCACTATTATGGGGGTGGTAGGGAGTGGTCTTTAGGTGCTTCACCCCACAGTGCTCCCACAGACAAGCCAGCAGGTGTGACATGAAATTGGCACCTCTGTCAGTCAGTATTTCTCTTGGAAAACCTACCCTGCTGAAAATCTCTAGCAAAACATTTACCACCTTCTGTGCTTCAGTGGAGAACAGAGTGACTGCCTCAGGGTATCTAGTAAGCTACTACCACTAGGATATACTTCTTCCCTGTGGAACTTGGGGGCCCCACAATATCCATAGCTACTGTCTGAAATGGCTCCTCTATCACAGGCAAAGGCATCAAAGGAGCTTTGACCTTGTCTCCTGCCTTGCCTACTTTTTTTGGCACTGCTCACAGGTCCTGCAGTACCCTGTTACATCTCTGGCAGTCCCAGGCCAATAAAAGTTCTGCATAATATGTCTCTTGGTACGCTGTATAACTATATGACCTGCAAAAGGAATGTCATGGGCTATGGCTAGAAGTGCCAGACAGGCTCTGGGCACTACCAACTGCTGTATTACCTCACCTTCTAGCCACCCTCAGGGGTCCACTCTCTGTACATTAACCCTTTGTTCCAGTATACAGATTCTCCTTTTCCTTGAGAATCAGATGCCTCCCTAGCCATCTCCCTCAAGCTTTGTAATGTAGGGTGTGAGAGTTGGGCCTGTCTCAACTCTTTCTTTGTAACTCTTCCCACTTCCCCTTCCACAAGAAGTCTGGTATCCTCTGGCATGGTGTCCCACTGTTAGCCGGAGTACTACTACTCACCTCTTCCCTTGCAGTCACTCTATCCAAGGGAACATCAGTACTCACCAGCAGTTGTGGCTCACCTTCAGTCTCACTGCTATAGGGTAGCTCCCTCCCTGAAGTAGCCACATCACCAGTCCTTGCTGCAGGTGTGCTGTCTTTCTGTGTCGTGTCTCCCCCCAGGCTACCAGACCCGCATGCCTGTCTCCAAGTCTGACTGCGTGTCACTGCATGCACACAAGGTACTGCATTATCAAATCTTTCCCTTTCACGATATCTGCAGGGATATCCTCAAACACACCTACTTGGTTGCTTCCTTTTCCACCCTCACAGTTAAGGTGAACCCTGGCGAAAGGCATTTGGAATGGGCTCCATCATAAAGCTCTTACTGGAGTGCACTGCACAAGTAAGTATTGCTCCTCTTTAACCACTGCAGGCTTCACAATGGTTGTATCAGAGGCCTTTGGCAGTGGCCTGTTTTCCACCCACCAAGATCGGATATAAACTCTGTTGGCAGTTTGATACCCCTGTTGTCTCCAGACAACTTACCACTGGCATTCTGTTATTTCAACTTGCTGGCTCGCCCACCTTTTGTTCCCCACCTTGCCTATGTGTTCATCTATATGCTACGTGGTCCCAATGTTACATTTAAAACATTTAACCCTTGATCCTGGCTGTGTACCTGAACTAGTGGCTTCCCCTGTTACTTGCAGACTCTATTGGGGTGGTTTAGGTTGCCCACCATGGGTTCCCTTATATCCATGTGCAGCACTGGGTATCCCTTTCCTGTGCAGTGAAACCCTTCTTGCTAGGTATATGTCTCCTTTTCCCCCCCACATCATCTGCAGAGTTGCATTCCCTGTCTGCCAGCTAGATTCTCATGTCCTCAGGCAGTGCTAAAGGCTTGTTCCCTCTCCAAAGGGTCTTCCAGCCCTTGAAAAGTGATGACCTGACACCCACTCAACCACCTATGAAAATAAGTACTTAGTTCAGCAATATAGTCACATACACTTTCATCTGTCTTGTGTCTATGCTCACAAAACTTTTTTTTTTGTTAACTTCATGTATTAACTTAAAACATTGTAATAAACGGTGCTTAACTTTGTCATAATCTAAACAGTCAGTGTCAGACAATTTAGAAACAGCAGTTACAGCTTTACCATGTAGTAAGGCGGTCAGGAACCTTACCCAGAACTCTTGGTCAACATTATACTGTTTACATACCCTTTCAAATACATGAATAAAACTATCAGAACTATTACCCTCTGTAAATTGTGGAAGAAATTTACTGATCTTTATTGCTTCTGGGGTTCAGTTATTCCCTTCCCCATTACCTCCATGACTCTGGCAAAGAGTCAGCATCTCCCTGTCATGTCGACACTGCTTCTCCTTTTCTTTGGCCTTCAAACTCCACAGTCTCTCATTTTCTTTAGCCTCCAAATGCCACAGTTTGTCATTTTCTTCAGCCTCCAAACACAGCAGTCTCTCTGATTTTAGTTCCAAAGTTTGGCCTCCAGTTCAAGTCTCTTTAACTCCAGATGAATTTTTAAGTCCCCTGAGGAAAAGTTGAACTGTCCTGTTTCTGAGAGCTGTACATCCCCAATGCCAGACTGATTGTTGGTCTGTGCTTCAGCTGTGATTAAGGCTGCAATCATTTCCCCTTTAATCAGGTTGGCATGCACCAGTCTTTTGGCTTGGCACATCTCAGCCAACTGGTTCCTTGTCAGCTTGCCATAATCCTCCGTTGACATCCTTGCCTGTTGTCCCTGACTAAGCTAACAAAAAGTTAATAAATAAAACTATTGTGATATGAAACTCTGAGTGTCTACTTTGTGGCTGTTTGAGAGTACAAACACCTTTCTTTACTGCCAACTGCTTACAGGCTACAGGAATTCAATATCCACACCACTGCTCACCAGTATGTGAGAATGTGATGGTCCTACCGCTGCCACCAATATGTGACTTCCCCACATTGTGCCAGTAATCAAGGAGCCTGAATCGTCATCACTGGCACTGGAGAGGGACATGCACTTGGAATAAAAATGGATACACTCAGTATTTCCAGATGCAGATGTCTCTGCATCAAGTACCGTTTCAGTTAAGAGGACACAGGGACACACACAGCCCAGAATCTGGATTTCTCTATATCTGTCTCCCTCCAGGTCCCCAGTAAGACTACCCACTGGTATAGCTGTAGGGTCAGGTCCTAACCTGAGTCCTCCAGCACCCCCTCTTTGAACCCAGTGCTTCATGTCCCTGCCCCAAGTAGCTGACATATATATACACTGAGAGATTTGATTAACACGCACACACACACACACACACACACACACACACACACACACACACACACACACAGAGACACATGGAAAAGGCTGGCACAAGTTTATTAGCTATACTGCCTTCTTCACAGACTATAAGGCAGTTACCACCACCACCAGACACTCCACAGTCAGTTACTCTAAGGCCCTTAAAGGGTGTCCAGTTATACTGTATGAAGTTAATACTAATACAAATGATAGTAGTTGACCAAGACAGCTAGGCCTTCTGGAGTGGTCGATACAGTGTCACTAAATAAATATAAGTACTCTCAAAGCTTAGATACTTTCTACAAGGACCAGGCACAATAACATTTTTAAATTTATTTAATAATAAAAGAGCATGAAAATATTGAATATATATTTACAGTAAACAACAGAGTTCAAATCACAGAAAATATTGAAAATAACATTGATGGACAGAATCATACAAATAAAGAAAAATACTCTCTTAACTAAGATTCACTATATTCCTGACTAGTCTAAAAGAATTACTGTTCTCTAGTTACGTTTCTTACTATTGCAAGGCAAGATGCTGTGGGTGAGGGTCTTTCTACTCAGGTTCCCCAAAACAGAATACTCTAAGATTTCTCTTTGTAATATCTAAAGTATAATTTCCAAGAGGACTGGTAGAATGGATTCTAGGTTCCCACAGTATATCCCTTTGCATCTGAGACAGAAATTTAGCATAGACAGCTACAATACACATCTAAATGTTTATGGCAGTGTATGGGACTTCCCCTCTTTTTACTGAGCTAATAAATAAAGGCTTTTCCCCAGACCTAGCATCTCCGGTCCTATTCAGCACTGTGGGGTGAATTGTAATGGTTTAAAAGCTCATTTACATTTCCCCTTATTTTTCTTAAAGCAAGCTAGCTGGTTGACTTTTGCTGTCCTGGTATCCTCTGTTAAAACATATACATTTAATTCAGATACAATAAAACATGTACCATTCTCTTCATTTCAGCAGGGTGCACTGTTGATAGATTTTAACACAATTAACACAAGCAAAGCTCAAAAACTTTGGGGGAAACTTTAAATAATGATTTGGGGAATAAACATGTGAAGAATGATATCATAGCAAGAATACAAGAATGCACAACCATGCACATTGAAAGATACTGCTTCAAATAATTTTTGGATGCAACTAGTTGCCATCTGCATCATTTACTTAAAGCCACGCCACAAGTTGGATTTTTAAGACTCTGACAGTTCTGTAGTAGATAGGGCGATTTTTTTGTTAGAGGCTGACAGAATGATAGAAATAGTAAATGAACATCATCATTCTAAAGAAGTAATATGATTGGCTTATTTAAATTTGTGTGATAAAGATAGAGATGAATTATTCATTATAATTGTCGAATAGGAACTAATAATAGAAGTAATTTTAATAATAACCTTTGTACCCGAGTATGAGTTTTTACCACAGTGTTGGAATATTTGGTTCATTATCATTGGGGTATGTTACAGGAGGAAGTCCAGTTTAGTAAACAAAATTTACAAATTTTCCCCTTAAGGAAGGTAAAAGTATTACAGTCATGCTGATACACAGTTACTTTATCAGAGAGAAAGTAAGACTGGTTAATCCTCTAAAGAGCACTTTTCCCAGTGATTGTAATGTTTGTAAATATGTGGCAACTAAAGTGGAATATATTAATGAGATAAAAATGTTAATACTGCTATAATATGTTGCCAGTGAGGATTATGTAACATTGGCAAAACCATTAGGAAATTTAAAGTGAGCATACAGGAGCTTATTAATAATAATAAAATAAAAACATGGAAAACCAAATTGCTGAACGTATTATTAAACAACATAATGCTAACAAACCCGAACTCAGTATTAAACCCAGTACCATTTTCCTAGATGATCTATACTATCCAGCTGTAGACTGGTAAACCTACACCACCACTAGTGCACAAGCCCAGAGATTCCTGGACTGTGACTAATTGTTCCATGCATTTGTATAGACAGTGTACCCACTAAGGGAAATAACATCTTAGATTTTTTCCTAACTAATATGGGAGCGTCTTGCACCATCCCTTGTGTATCATCATCACTTTTAAGTATGAATATGCCGAAGTGTACACCACCACACTATACCAGCATGCAAACAGCTGCATAGATGCAGCTGTACCTAGTAGGAACAAGTGCAGGACAAAGCCCAGAAGCAAATCCATGTGGTGTAATCATAATATCAACAAACTGTATAATAAAAGGAAAATCATTTTCACTAAAAGTAAGAAAAAAGAAACAAGAAACCGCTGGAATGCCCACAGAGATATTTTGCTAAAAGGATGCAAGGCCTTAACAACATGCCCTACATAGACTGACTCAGAGCCCTGTCACTCTACTCTGTATCCTACAGACTGTAAGAAGTGATCTGTGTCTGGCATACAAGGCATCCTCCTACCCATTACTGATGGAGTTATTGCACATCATCAAGTCAAATGGCATCAGAAATACTCTTTCTAGGGATCTAAACCTCTTCTGCAACATCAGCAGAACAGTTTGGAAGGACAAGTATATTTTGAAGAGGGTACCGTTGCTGTGCAACAGACTCACTCCCCATCCACATAAAACAAAGTTTATCCCTGTCCATTTTCAAGCACAACTTAGCTCTGTGGATGGGAAACAGAAAATGTACATTGGGACTGCCCTTGTACTACTAACGGACAGAGGCAGCTTCTAAATGCTTTAGCCCATGTATGGGTCCCATCAGATTATCTATGGTATGATCCCATTAGGGGTAACATGTAATTTTTACCTATGGCTTGGGTAAGGCCAATCTATAACCAAATGGGATAGGTTATTTCAAGCACAAAAAGGGAAATTGCTTAGGGTTAAAATGGCCTGCAAGGGCAACTAGCTTTGTACTTCTCTATGAACCTATAGCATTAATATGATACGAGCCACTGCATTACTGCAGGTGGTTTTGAATGTGATAAATGAAGATAGTATTAATGCTGTCTTGCTGAAAAAGGATGTGGAAATAATACTGAAATTTAAAATATTAAAATTTGGTGATTTAAATAATGAGTTGGATCTGAAAGCATTTTTTTAAGTATGTATGATTCACTGTTTTTTGTAGTTTTATTATATTGCATACATTTTTATTATATAATTTTTAGAATGTGGATTTTTCATGGTATTGTCTTTTTAGTTGTTTTTATTGAGGTCATTAATATCATTAATATTGATCAGGTGATTTTTTTTACATTTAAATATTCTGTTTAATGCTATGTCAGTCAGTCTTCAAAGGCATGTTGTTGAGGAGCTAAATGATAATAAGGTTGTTTTTTTCACCTTTGGTTTATATTAATCTCTTGTACCTTTTCAAGGGATTCCTCTTTGCTCAGTAAATCAAGAGTCCCTCTTCCGTCTGATTCTGCATCAAATGTTTTCTTATGGAGCAATCAGACCAGTGCCTCCCTGCCAGACGGGCAAAGGCTTTTATTCAGTTATTTTTTTCTGGTACAGGGGAAGGGACTTAGAGACCTGTTCTAGACCTGTCCTTTCTAAATTGTTTTTTCAAGATTCCAAAAGTTCAAAATGTTATCCATTCAGCCCCCTTTTGCCTGTGCTCCCTTTGCTAGCTTTCATGGTAAATCTTGACTTTTAAAGGATGTCTACCATCACATTCCCATTGGCAAGCAGTTTAGATGTTTATTAATTTTTCTTTGTCTGTTTTGGATGCAGATCCTTAAGGAGAAAAACAGCCAAACAGAATGTTATGTTCATAAAGTAGCAGGAGTTTTCTAAGAACTAAGCCATTAAGGGACTAGAGAAAGAAGATTTTACTGACAGGGATGTCTGCAGTTAGGGATACAGAGAATAGGCAAGGGGGCTGGAATTTATTTAAGAAAACTGTCAAAGGAGTGAAGGTATTGGGAACAAGCACCTAGAGAGGGAAAGGTAATAGAATGGAAAGAAGCTAAGGAGACCTTCAGACTGCTGGCTAGAGACTGCTTTCCCTGTCAGGTAGTGATATCAGAGTACAGGCAAAGAGAAAGGGATCAGGGAATCCTAACTGAAAAACATGCTCTGGTATAGTTTTTAGTTGAATATAGAACAGGAACTGCTGTTAAAATTGATAATTTGTGGGGCATATAAAATATTGCACAGTAATTGTAGGAATCATTCAGAGGAGCTTAGAAAAAATTAGGAAGAGAAATTGGATTAGCAATTCACAAGGAAACAATGGGAAGACATATGTATGGCTCCCAAATATGCGGAAAGGCCTAGAAGATTTAAGATCTTTGCTTTGAAGTGTTTGCACAGATATTTTTATACCCCAAGCAGACTCCAAAGAATTTTTCCTCAGGTAGATGGCAAATGTTGGAGAAGTGATGGAGAAAAAAGAGGTAACTGGGAACTTAAGTTTTGGGGTATAATTTGTTGGCAGACTTCAAAAATTCCTTAAAGAATACTCTGTCAGAAATATGGGGTGAGCAAATGGATGTAACTAAAGAAATTATTTTTTTGAGCTAGGATACAAGATCTGAATTGTTTAATGAAATCTTGGAAAGTCAGAGGATGCCTGAGAAGTGGAGAAAAAGTTTTTGGTACCTATTTTTAAGAATAAGGGTGATGTGCAGAGCTGTAATAACTACAGAGGGATAAAACTGATCAGACACCGCTTGAAGTTATGGGAAAAGAGTAGTGGAAGCTAGGTTAAGAAGGGAGGTGATGATTAGTGATCAGCAGTATGGTTTAATGCCGGGAAAGAGCACTACAGATGCGATGTTTGCTCTGAGAGTGTTGATGGAGAAATATAGAGAAGGTCAGAAGGAGTTGCATTGTGTCTTTGTGGACTTGGAGAAAGCATATGATAGGGTGTCTAGAGAGGAGTTGTGGTACTGTATGAGGAAGTCAGGAGTGGCAGAGAAGTATGTAAGAGTGGTACAGGATATGTACGAGGGTACTGTGACAGTGGTGAAGTCTGCAGTGGGAGTGACGGATGCATTTAAGGTGGAGGTGGGATTACATCAAGGATCAGCTCTGAGCCCTTTCTTATTTGCAATGGTGATGAACAGGTTGACAGATGAGATCAGACAGGAGGCCCCATGGACTATGATGTTTGCAGATGACATTGTGATCGGTATTGAGAGTAGGGACCAAGTTGAGGAGACCCTGGAGAGGTGGAGATATGCTCTAGAGAGGAGAGGAATGAAGGTCAGCAAGACTAAGACAGAATATTTGTGTGTGAATGCGAGGGAGGATAGAGGAATGGTGAGGATGCAGGGTGTAGACTTGGCGAAGGTGGATGAGTTTAAGTACTTGGGATTAACAGTTCAGAGTAATGGTGAGTGTGGAAGAGAGGTGAAGAAGAGAGTACAGGCAGGGTGGAGTGGGTGGAGAAAAGTTTCAGGAGTGAGTTGTGATAGACTGGAACCAGTAAGAGTGAAAGGGAAGGTCTACAAGAGGGTAGTGAGACCAGCTGTGTTGTATGGATTGGAGACGGTGGCATTGACAAAAAGGCAGGAGTCAGAGGTGGAAGTGTCAGAGTTAAAGATGTTAAGATTTGCACTGGGTGTAACAAGGATGGACAGGATTAGGAATCAGTATATTAGAGGGTCAGCTCAGGTTGGACGGTTTGGAGACAAAGTCAGAGAGGCAAGATTGCATTGGTTTGGACATGTGATAATTCAATAAAAGTATTTTAAAAAGATTTTCTGTGTCTGGCTTACATTATCAACACTGTGTCTTACTCTCTTGATTTTCTACTGCACTTCTTAGCCAAACTCAATGAGGAATTAAACCCACAGCTAGGACATCTGTTTAATCAAAGTCTTACCTCCTCTGGATACTCCACCCAGGGGTGAAGACTGCAACTGTGGTCCCACAACTCGGTGCGGGTGCCTCCACCCCCCCCTGAAATTTACGGCCCATTAGCTTGACAAGCCTTATCTGCAAAGCCATGGAGAGAGGATCATAATACCAAATAAAATAATAGGATATTGCAGACTTTGGATCCAACCCAGCAGTTTGGCTTTGTCAAAGGATCATGCCTTTTTTAAACTTGGTTGACTTCTTCAAACAGTCACCAAAGCCATTGGCGAGGGAAAGGCATACCATACAGCCGACCTGATCTGGCGCCTTCCGATCCAATACCCCACTCGGGTATCGTCTCAAAAACTCATCCCAGCTTAAATGTTAACCCATACATCACAAGATGGGGAGTGATGTGGAGCTGAGTGACAGAACCCAGATGTCAGAGCAAAATGTCCATGTCTCAAACTCCTACACAAGTGGTGTCCTCCCACCAGTGTTTGTTGGGGGGGCTCTTGTTTTAAGGCATCTACTTTTCAGTACAAGCAAACACAGGAGGAGATGTTGGACTGCAACTGCAGCAGGACTGAAAAAACTATAGTAGTACACCTTCAACAGCGGTGAGACAGAATATCTTCAGAAGTGTCTAAGCCAGAAGGCAGCCCGTTGCCAAAACAAATGCCTCAAACCCTTGGCCAAAAAAATGCAGGCTACAGACCAAATAGAAAAACAAGGTAACCCTAGCTACCAAATGGGTGGCAATCCACTGAGCACAGAAGAAGTTATCAGGACCTATTGTCCCAGTAGTTCGACAGTCTTAGGAAAGACATCCACCTTATAGTTACTATCATATTGCCCACCTATCAGGATCAAGGCTCTATATCAAGGGATAGATCATCAGAGGTCACTCATCTCCACATCCACTCATCACATCAGGATGTAAATGATGCATTATTGACTTACAGCACCCCAGAGGCCCGACCAAAGGAGCCAGCCAAAAGGATAAAAAAGTTCCTCACCAAAGGGATCAAGGGTCTCAAAAATCTGTCCTATGCTGCCCGACTGAAAGAACTCCAGACTCTTACCACTCCAGCACCACTCAGTGCTCACGATTTGATGAATACAGCCACAATTTGAGAATCCAACAGAGCCAGAAAATCAGCACCTCAAAAAGCCAGAATCCTCATTGGCCACAAAGAGATCTGTAGATCATCTTAGGGAACGGATTAGGGACACCCATGGGCGTGCTGATTCATCACCCAAAAGACCAAAGACTTGTCTGCTGTGAGAACGAAATCTGTACATGTGAGGCAGAAGGCACCTTGATTAAGAAATCTTGACCAATGGATGGAGGATCATGAAAATAAACAGAGATATCTCATATTTCAACCTCAGTGAACTGCTTAAAAACGATGGGCTAGGGCAAGTAAATGCCCTCGGCAGATAAGGTAGGGCGATAGCCTATGCTATTATGAACCAAGGGTATTTTCAAAGTGTCTAGATCCAGTAATTGTGTATTACAGACATCAGGGCATTTAAATCTTTCCATAGTTGGATGATTGTCTTATCTTTGCAGGCTCCGTTTTTTAATTCTCAGAAGTCTTTTAGGAACTATTCCAAATCTTCCACTAAGTCTAAGTTTTCATATCAACTTACAGAAATCTTCTCAATCCCTTTTTGCAAAAGTGTTTTCTTGGGATGTCTGTTCAGTTTTGCCTTTGGAAGAGCCTTTCTTCATCCAGACAAAGTAGAGATGTTCCAACTGTTTTTCCTGAGTTTTTCCAGTCAAAGCCAGGTATCTGCAAGGGAATTTATCAGGCTTTGGGGGTACATGTGCCTGTGATTATAATGCTTCCCGTAGCCAAACTCAACATAAGAAAAATCTTGTGGTAACTCAGGGCAGTCTGGACACAGCATCTTTGCCCTTTATCTCTTCAGGTCTCTGTTTTGGGGTTTGTAAACAGGGAAGTTCTCTGGTGGGTAGTCCAGATCTCTCACAGTACTCCATCTTCTCCCCAGTCTGTCAGTACAGATTCACCAGACCTGATGTGGTGAGGGGTTTGCAAAGGTGTGAAAGTGGAATGTCTGTGAAACTCTTACAGCCTATAGAAATACATAAATATGAGAGATGATGGCAGTGATGCATGCTTTGAAAGCCTTAAGTTGTATTTGGTCCCCAAGACCTCTGTAAGTTTGCACAGACAACATCACAGTGATCTGGTACATAAACAAGCAGAAGGGGGTACCATATCTTAAAATCTTTGCAATCTTGTTATGATAACCTTTGAGACAGTAGCCCAGATCAGTTTGACTTCTCAGGCTTCTTACATTTTGCCAGTGCAAAACCTGATTATAGACACGATAAACAGGACTAGTACAGACCCTCACAAATGGAACCTTCACCCTGGGGGTCTTCCAACATTTGATCCAGCTGTGAAGAACACCTCAAGTAGATCTGTTTGCCTCGTCTCAAAACAGATAACTAAAGAAAATATGCTGTAGGATTCTCATATTGCTTTTTGTCATTACCAAAATAAGCCACCTCCAGGAAGGGCCAGTGCCCATTTTACCAGGACTTTGACTTCTTCAGTGTCTTAATGGAAAGTTGTAGACTTGAAGTATTCTAGGGTCTACTTTAGAACAGTGAATGATCAGATGATCGAACGCTATTAGAGCGAACACTAAATGTCAAACTGGCAAAATAGCGAACGACCGGAACAGCAATTTTTTTCCCAGGGAAAGAAATAGCTGGGCTGGCCTTCCGGGTTATGCCGTTTCCTCCACTGTAGTGCAGTAGTGCAGTTGTGCAGTTTCGGAGTTGGTATATTTAAGTAGGGGGCACAGCTCCAGTTAGTGTTTTTTTTTTTTTTTTTTTTTTGGTAACAGCGATTTTTTTTTTTCTTGAGTAAAAAAATCGCTGTTCTGGTTGTTCGCTGTTTTGGATTTTCGACATTTAGGGGTCGATATAACAATGTTTGATCATCTGATAGTTCGTTGTTATACTATAGACCCATATTCTAGAGGTAGTGACTGGGTCTTTTATATCTACTTTTACGATGTAGTACAAATTGAATTCCTTTTCATTGTCCATAACAGTATTTACTAGGACCGTTGTCTTGGGGTTCCTGGATTCTTAGTTTACTTTCCTACCTCCCTTCTTAGTTTTGAAGCTATTGTAATCAACCCAAATATTGTAGGCTACAGCAACAGTGATCTAATGTTGAACATAGTATAGATGTGTGGATGTCGTAATATGTCATTCCTGCAGTAGCCACCCTTCCATCCAGACCCCTTCTATTGGTGTGATTTATGTTGTCAGGGTGTGGATGTATGTATATGTATATATATCTTTGTGTATATAGTTTACCTTTTGGTATGTTTCCTAGCATTGTTTCTTTCAGGACTGTTATTCCAGGTAAGAGTGCTGTGATTGTATTGGCACTTTAGCTGTCCTTTTATATGGAGCTCCACACAGAGAACTTGGAAAATGCCCTTTAGCTTTGAAATATGGATGGTCAGTAGCTTTGAAATATGGATGGTCAGTGGGGGTATGATCCATATAGCTTAGGCTACTGCAACAGTTCTCTGTAAGAACATCTATTGTTATTGTAAGTTTGCAACTGTACTTTCCTGTTTATGTAGTACTTCTAGGGTGCCAGAGTTTGTACATATACTGAAGAGACTGCTTTTACAGTAGTGAATGTATTTTACTTGTTAATTCTAGGTGCTACGCTGCATAATATTTTTATGTGGTGGAAACTATGTGATGCATGCCAGCTTTGCTATCTAGAAGGCAAGTATAGTTTCAGCCACTAAACCCTGATCTGTTTTGTCATTTTGCTATCTCTGTAACAGTGTTTCTTGTATAAGTGGAAAACACTGCTGCTGAATCAACATTTTGATTTTCAGGTGCTGGATCCCAGTACTCCATATCATATCACCTAATACTGGATTAGGTAAATAATGGCCACAGTGGTTAACATCGCTACCTCATATCATTTGGTTTTCAAATTTGGGTTGTTGGGTGCTTGTTTCTCTGTGCATTCTGAAGACGTTTGCCCATAGGTATGCATGCCATATGTGTGTGTGTGTGTGTGTGTGTGTGTGTGTGTGTGTGTGTGTGTGTGTGTGTGTGTGTGTGTGTGTGTGCGTGTGTGCAAACGTTTTGTACATTTGCAAACTAGATAAACCTACTGGATGGATACAGTTTGGCCCTTTTCAAGTATGACCTGACAACACTGTCTGGTCAAATGACTTCCTCAGAGTTATACAATAGGTAGATGGAGGTGTTAGGAACCAAACTATGTACCCTTAACTGGAGGCAGCTCATTAAAATCTCTGAGCTGTAGTCCTTTGCACAACTGCCAGGCAAAATCTTCCTGTGATAGATTGGCATCCTGTCCAGAACTAGCTTCTCTGCCTTGTATCTGCTAAATGTTGGGAACGGGCTTTGGCTCTCATTGACTTTGAATTTGCTAAAGCGGGTAGCTGGAGAATGAATGAATGTTGGCCTCGTGTCACTTTTCAAAGGAGTTCATACAGTTTATGCAAAGGCAACATGAGTTCATATGCTTTCTGTATGCTTGCTTCTGGTCTGTCTCAGAAAATGTATTCCAAGGGATCTGACAAAGATGCCTTCCTGTCCATCTCCATCTCTGTGTTTTTCCTCTTTTCATAGAATTATTAGTACAAATAATATGGATCAAATGGGGATAAAGGAGTTAGACTTAAATAGACAGATCTTTATAATATATTGTTGATACTGAGCAGTCCACTCTACTGATTTGTTTATCCTTAGTAGGTTTGGTCATCCTGTGGAATGTATTATTAACTTCATAATCTGAATCGGGCTGTATTATTAACTTGTCCAAAATCAAATCCTTTCTCTCACTCTCTCTGTAGCCTTTCTCCAGATATTAAATTTTCATTCCATTAAACTAAAATCTGGGCATATACCTAACTTAAGTTCAGGATCACTTGTATGTAGAAAAATAACTATTAAAGGTTAATAAATCAACATGAAATGTGTCCATTCCACTTTACCAAAGGGCAATGTTATAATGTAGCAGGTTTTATTCTTGATTGCTGCATTTGATGATCATTTAGGAATTTCTGTATGGGAGACTATATTATATGTATTGGGACTGACTTGGTAGAATGATTACATCAGGTTACTCCTACTCCCCTATCATGCCTTTAAATTCATTATAACCCTGCACTGACAAAGGCGGTGTGTGTATATGTAGGAAGTGAATAAGATATGTTTGGGATGGGAGATTCCCTTTGCAAAGCTGATACTATTGGAAAATGTATCTAAACTTGTGTAGTTCTTTGTGTTTTGAATTTGACATACTACTTTAATTTGTTTTATTTAGTGTATTTTGTTTATTAATTTGGATAAATTAGTAGAGGTTGTACATAATCTGCTTTCTAGATAGGTTAATTGGAGTTTTAAGTTCTGCACTTGTTTCATGAGAAGTTGGCTTCTTAGTGTTGATATCAAAGCACTGGTTGCCAATGTCTTTGTTTTGTGGCAGAAATGTTAAATGATTGTCCTTAATATTGTAAGGCATGATCATTTATTTGTTAAGCTTCCTGCCTCACAACTCCATTGTCCATATTTTGACAACAACATAAGTCAATAGGGGTCTTTCCAGACATGACTTGCATACTGCTTTTAGTTATCTTTCTCAGCATGACACCGTATGCAAGTGGTGTCTGGGGAGTTCAAAGCAAGGACCAGGGAATGAATCTCTTTAGCAGCTCACAGCCTTAACCCTGTGTGCTAAATTGGAAGGTATCTTAAATACAATAGCAACAGTTCAGAATTTGCTTCAGATAAACATACAGTTGGGAATATACTTTTGCTATTTGTAAGTGAGACCAAAGCATAATAATTGTACATACAATTTCCTTTAAAGAACTCCGACAGTCCTGCTTGGGCGTATACTCTGAGTGGTATAACATCCAAGATCGTACCCAGTTTGAGGAGCATGCTGACTGTCTAGCATATGCCAGCTTTGCTATATAAAAGGTGAGTATGGTTTCAACCACTAAACCCTGTCATGTCATGGGAATGTAGGCTGACTCTTAGTGCTGAAACTTTATGTAACTGTGTAACTATTGTGGCATATAGCTAGCATCACTTACCAAGTTTATAGCAGATGTATACATTGTAGTAGTCAAATTTAAATTTGAAAGTACTGCATGGGTGTGTTATCTTTGGTAGCACAAAGTCAGGAAACTGTTTTTTGTAGATGCATCCCAGAGTCTTTTATTGCACATTTATTAAAAAACACAGAGCTCATTTTGTTTCTAAAAATGCTATTCTAAAACTTTGTCTTTAAAATAGCTGATGCATTCAATTAATTTTTCAGGGTGGTGTAACTGTTGGTGATGTATTACTTCAGATATGCTTAGAACCAATAGCCAAGTTAGTCATTGTAGTGAGAATATTCCCATCTATTAACACCACAAATGAACCAACTAATAACCGTTCCACAAACAAGATGAAAACGAGGAGAAATGGATGTCCAAAAAGTATTTAATATCAACAGCAGCAAACCAAGTCAAACAATTAACAAAATGATATATAACTCTGTTCACTGGTTAATTCAGGTTTCGTCCTTACAATAAGGGCTTCTTCAGAACAATGAACAAATCAACATTTTCATTTAAATATCCTACTGATATGTTACTAATTGATTCAATTATTAAATTAATTCATTAAAACCTATGATTACATTTTAACATAATTTAACTTATAAAAACCTCTAAAAGGAGCCACATTAATAATATAATAACATACTACAATACTCTACTTCCCTCCATTTAATTACTGTCCATATAATATTTGTCTAAACTATGTATAAACTTGTACAAACTTATTACTACATTAATTAATTTAAAAATGTCCATTGATATAATGTCAATAAACCAAATAATTGTATATAGTGCATGAAATACTTTTAATACATAACCTCTGTATAAATAAAAATAAGTAAATTATCCTAAAATATGCTTTAACTTTAAAATAGGTGCTATACTAATACTTCCATTGATGCCCGGATATTTTTGGGCGCCTAAGTGCAACTGCCACCTTAACTCACTTATATCAAGGTGAATATCTAACATTTTTCCTTGTATATCTTTTTTAATATGCTGTATCATGCAAAACTTAAAGTCATGGTCAGAGTTAGCCATTAAATGTCTGGCTAAAGCATTAGTGACATTACTGTGTTTTATGTCCAATGCGTGTTCCCTTATTCTTTCTCTAAAATGTCTAGATGTCTTGCCCACGTAAAATACGGGGCATTTTTGACATTGTGCAATATAAACCACATTTTGCATGTAACAGTCAAAATGTCCTACAATGGGAATAATGTTATGGTTAACCCTGATATATTCCCCTGTTACCATAATGAATTTACATGTGGAACATCTACCACATTTATAATTTCCAAACTTCCTTCCTGTTGTAACTGTATTTGAGTAAGCATCTTTCTGTAACAGTTCTTTAAGGGATTAGTCTTTCCGAAATACAAATTTAGGGACTCCCCCTATTTTTGTATTTACTTGCTTGTCTAATTGTAGGAAGCCCCAATTTTTCTTGATCATCCCTATATACCATTCCACATCCTGGTTGTAGGTGGTTACCTATATTAAGTTCATATTTTTGTTCATTCTACTAACATCTTGATTCATTCTCAAAATGTTACTTTCATCAGTGCTTCCTTTCATCTTTATTATGGCTATGGCTTGGTAAAAACCTATTTCTCTTTTATGCACCACCTCTTTCTTTACATTATTACATAAATCATCAGGGTAACCCCTTCTTTTAAACATAGTTATCATAAAATCTAATTCCTGTATGAATGCATTACTATCACTCACCATTCTTGCTGCTCTTACCATTTGACCTTTTATTATCGCTCTTTTTTGATGGTAAGGATGCCAGCTATTAAAATCCAAATAGGAATTAGAAAATGTACTTTTTTATATATGTCTGATTTAATACATTGGTTTGTCTTGTCAGTGTTTAATTTTACATCTAAATAGGATATTGTTTCCTTACTGAATTGATGAGTGCATTTTAAAAATTCTACAGTGTTGTTTATATACCTAATAAAGGTTTCAAGTTGCTCTAAACTACCATCCCATATGATAAAAATATTGTCCAGATAGCGTGTATATTGCCTAATGTACTTAAAGTGGATGGTCGGGAACACATATTCTTGCTCCCAAAATGCCATTATGTAGTTTGCATATATGGGGGCACATGCTGCCCCCATAGCCACTCCTGTTAACTGTTTGAAGAAATGACCTTCAAAATATATATAGTTGTTATACAGGACAGCTTCCATGAGTGTAATGTATACATTGACTTGATCTTGGTTATATAATCCTGTTTTTGTCAGTTGTGTTTCAAGCCAACTTAGACCCATATCATGGGGAATTACAGTAAATAAATTACAAACATCAATCATGAGAAATATACTGTTATCATTAATGTTAACTGTTTTTAATTTCCAAAAAATTCCACGAATCTCTTGTGATATATTTAAAAGAAGTCATTCCCCTTTGCATCTGATGATCTAAAAATTGACTAATGAAACATGTCTTACTCCTTTTTCCATCCACTATTTGCCTAAATTTTATGTTGTTAAGGCCTTTGTGTAGTTTCGGAATCCCAAATATACTACTCACTACTGGAAAATAATGTTTCATATATTCATGTTCTTTTTCATTAAGCTGTCCTTGGTACAACATTTCATCCAAGAGCAGGTCAATTTTTTGATAACTAATGTTAATTTCATTTATACTACTCTGTGTAACTGTCGTCCATTAACATTTCCATCATGGCATTGATATAATCATTCTTTTCAACTACTGCATCCCCCATTCCCTTTATCGGGTTGCATTATTCGTATTTCTTTATTACTAACAGGCTCAACAGGTCAAGTTAGCATATCCCCGTCTACCAGATGTATTCATGTGTGGTCTGATATCCATTTCACATGCTTTTTCAAATAGAGCAACTGTCTGGTTAGTAGGGGGATTAAATTGACTCGGTTTTGTTAACCCCCCACATCCATTATTTCCATCCTCTCCGGAAACCACATTCTTAAATTCATTTTTCGGACAAAAGTTTTTAAATCTATTAGCATATCAGTAATGTTACCTTTCCTACAGAGAACAAATGTAAACTCTTTAGATAATAAATTAGTGTGTTCTGTGCTGAATTCACATTTAGAATAATTATAAATTTTAAAATCACCATATACATTATGAATCACTTTAGGGTCACTAAGTGCATTTGAATTTAACATTCCTTCCAACTGATTACACATTAATTCCACTGTCATACTAACCTCATTGTTTCCTTGAAGATTAAAATACATTTCATTATTCATTAATTGCTCATTGTGATTTTTGTCCCTGCTATATTCTAAAATACCATCAAGATTATTACCATACAAAAACGGGTTATCATTGCTGTCATTAATTGAATACACTTAAATCCATACAAGTATCCTGAGTGTTATTTAAAACAGCATTTTCCTGATAAACGTTTTGACATTCTAAACCAGCATTTCTAACCATAGCATCAGCATTCATCCCTTCCAAGCTTTTTTCATACATACTGTTGTCATAAACCAATGCTGCCATAACTTCCTGTTGTACATCTTGGTTAGAACTATTTTCAATATTTCCCAATAGATTTCTATCACTGTGTTCACATGGTATACAGTTATAGCCTGTTGCACTACTAGTGCCATTGATAATAACATTATCATCCATGGTGTCAGCATTTGAAATAACCAATGTTCCAACCGTTGAAAACAAACTTTCTATGTCCATAGTTTGCATTACTTTTAGTTGATTTTTATGCATACTACTTTCAAGAGCCAAAGCTACCAATTGCTCTTGTCCTTCTTGATTCGTACTACTGCCAATAAACGCAAAGTCATTTCCACTCACATGAGCATTAATAAAATTGCCCAATGTTAATACTTTTTTGACGTCTGATGTTAGAGCCGATATTTGTGTTTTCGAAACCAGGTTTTCTGCTTTTAAAGTTAACACTGCTTTTGGCATCTTTTTATATATACTATTTATAGAGGCAAATACTGACCCTTGTTGTTGTGCACCGTGATTCATAATGTTATCAATCGACATTAATCCGTTGCTAATATCATGCTCAAATTGTATGTTTTTATGTCCAATTTCTACACTATTTGTATCATTAATACCCACATTAACTTCTAAAGTCACAGCGGTCAAGTTTTCTGTTGGTTGAGTTTCTAAAAACTCTGGTGTTTGAACAAAAAATGAACTTACTGATTCAGTGTTAGATGCTGCTTTTAATGTTTCCATTTCTGATTTGCATTGCCTGCCTTTTTCGTATACCATATCTTGGGGTGAGCTCCTTGTTCTTGATACATCTGTTCATTGGTGTACTCCTTGTTCCTGATTCTTTCTGACCGTCTCGGTCCTTCCCATAAAGGGCTCACAGCCCGCCAAGATTGTTTTGAACTTCCTTCCTGTGCATTCGTTACGTCATATTCTTCTGATCTCCTATTGGTTGGGCCCTCGTTGTTTCTATGGCGATCCCAATTGTCTTCCGATAACGGATATACTGTGTCAACAGCATATATTTTAGTGTCTCTTTTAATTTTATTTATTTTACGTGAAAAAATCACTCGACAGTTTTCCTCAACTTTATCTAAGATATTACCATAATTAGTGATATAATGTTCAAAAAGTAAGTCATTGACGATTTTTTTCATTCACTTTTTCTAAATCTGCTGTAAGTGGATCAGTCTTAAAGTTGTTATATTTCACAATTATTTCCATTAAAGCAAGCCTCGTTTTATCGTATAGGTGGTGAACTTCCTTAAGCATTTCAACATCATTTTCAGCCCAATTGGGGTACCTCCATGTACATAAACCCTTTGGGACTAATTTTAATTCAGTGTTCCTTAACAGATAGTTATTTTCAAGTTATGCTTTCTTCAAATGAAATAACTTATTTTCAAATACCTTTAATTGGTCATTTAAAGATGAATGTGTTGTTTCTGAACGCTGTTCGCTGTTGTTTTCTACCTGTCGAAAATTGTAATTAAACTGCTTGCAACGTAGTGTATTGTTGTTACTTGTAGAATTTCCGTCTTTTACAACTCTAGTATTACATTCCTTATTACTAGTTGTGACTCCTTGATTGTTGCCAGAACTTTGAGTGGGTTGGGTGAGAGGTACATCCAAACTACCATACATAGTGTTCCATTGCCCTGGTTGCTGTTGCTTATCTGCCAACGATTTTATTTGGGCTGTATGCTCATGTAATTGTTCGTTAATCTGTTGCAAAAGTTACTGGTATTGGACTCCATATTCTCCATTGACACCACAAACGAGCCAACTAATAACCGTTCCACAAACAAGATGAAAACGAGGAGAAATAGATGTCCAAAAAGTATTTAATATCGACAGCAGCAAACCAAGTCAAACAATTAACAAAATGATATATAATTCTGTTCACTGGTTAACCCAGGTTTCGTCCTTACAATAAGGACTTCTTCAGAACAATGAACAAACCAACAGTTTTATTTAGATATCCTACTGATACGTCAGTAATTGATTCAATTATTAAATTAATTCATTAAAACCTATGATTACATTTTAACATAATTTAACTTATAAAAACCTCTAAAAGGGGCCACATTAATAATATAACATACTACAATACTCTACTTCCCTCCATTTAATTACTGTCCGTATATTTGTCTAAACTATGTATAAACTTGTACAAACCTATTACTACATTAATTAATTTAAAAATGTCCATTGGTATAATGTCAGTAAACCAAATAATTGTATATAGTGCATGAAATAATTTTAATACATAACCTCTGTGTAAATAAAAATAAGTAAATTATCCTAAAATATGTTTCAACTTTAAAATAGGTGCTATACTAATACTTTCATTGATGCACGGATATTTTTGAGCATGTAAGCGCAATTGCCACCTTAACTCACTTATGTCAAGGTGAATATCTAAACTTTATCCTTGTATATATTTTTTAATATGCTGTATCACGCAAAACTTGAAGTCATGGTCAGAGTTAGCCATTAAATGTCTGGCTAAAGCATTAGTGACTTTACTGTGTTTTATGTCCAATGTGTGTTCCCTTATTCTTTCTCTAAAATGTCTAGATGTCTTGCCCACATAAAATATGGGGCATTTTTGACATTGTGCAATATAAACCACATTTTGCGTGTAACAGTCAAAATGTCCTACAATGGGAATAATGTTATGGTTAACCCTCATATATTCCCCTGTTACCGTAATGAATTTACATGTGGAACATCTACCACATTTATAATTTCCAAACTTCCTTCCTGTTGTAACTGTATTTGAGTAAGCATCTTTCTGTAACAGTTCTTTAAGGGATTGGTCTTTCCGAAATACAAACTTAGGGACTTTCTCTATTTTTGTATTTACTTGCTTGACTAATTGTAGGAAGCCCCAATTTTTCTTGATCATCCCTATATACCATTCCACATCCTGGTTGTAGGTGGTTACCTATATTAAGTTCATATTTTTGTTCATTCTACTAACATCTTGATTCATTCTCAAAATGTTACTTTCATCAGTGCTTCCTTTCATCTTTATTATGGCTTGGTAAAAACCTATTTCTCTTTTATGCACCACCTCTTTCGTTACATTATTACATAAATCATCAGGGTAACCCCTTCTTTTAAACATAGTTATCATAAAATCTAATTCCTGTATGAATGCATCACTATCACTCACCATTCTTGCTGCTCTTACCATTTGACCTTTTATTATCGCTCTTTTTTGATGGTAAGGATGCCAGCTATTAAAATCCAAATAGGAATTAGAAAATGTACTTTTTCTATATATGTCTGATTTAATACATTGGTTTGTCTTGTCAGTGTTTAATTTTACATCTAAATAGGATATTATTTCCTTACTGAATTGATGAGTGAATTTTAAAAATTCTACAGTGTTATTTATATACCTAATAAAGGTTTCAAGTTGCTCTAAACTACCATCCCATATGATAAAAATGTTGTCCAGATAGCGTGTATATTGCCTAATGTACTTAAAGTGGATGTTCGGGAACACATATTCTTGCTTCCAAAATGCCATTATGTAGTTTGCATATATGGGGGCACATGCTGCCTCCATAGCCACTCCTGTTAACTGTTTGAAGAAATGACCTTCAAAATATATATAGTTGTTATACAGGACAGCTTCCATGAGTGTAATGTATACATTGACTTGATCTTGGTTATATAATCCTGTTTTTGTCAGTTGTGTTTCAAGCCAACTTAGACCCACATCCTGGGGAATTACAGTAAATAAATTACAAACATTAATTGTGAGAAATATACTGTTAACTGTTTTTAATTTTTCCAAACAATTCCACAAATCTCTTGTGATATATTTAAAAAAGTCAATCCCCTTTGCATCTGATGATCCAAAAATTGACTAATGAAACATGTCTTACTCCTTTTTCCATCCACTATTTGCCTAAATTTTATGTTAAGGCCTTTGTGTAGTTTCAGAATCCCAAATATACTTCTCACTACTGGAAAATAATTTTTCAGATATTTATGTTCTTTTTCATTAAGCTGTCCTTGGTACAACATATCATTCAAGAGCAGGTCAGTTTTTTGATAACTAATGTTAATTTCATTTATACTACTCTCAGTGTAACTGTCATCCATTAACATTTCCATCATGGCATTGATATAATCATTCTTTTCAACTATTGCTACCCCATTCCCTTTATCGGGTCGGATTATTCGTATTTCTTTATTACTAACTGACTCAACAGGTCACTCTCTTTTTTTTGTCAAGTTAGCATATCCCCGTCTACCAGATTTATTCATGTGTGGTCTGATATCCATTTCACATGCTTTTTCAAATATTGCAACTGTCTGGTTAGTAGGGGAATTAAATTGACTCGGTTTTGTTAACCCTCCCACATCCATTATTTTCCATCCTCTCCGGAAACCACATTCTTAAATTCATTTTTCGGACAAACGTTTTTAAATCTATTAGCATATCATTGATGTTACCTTTCCTACAGGGAACAAATGTAAACCCTTTAGATAATAAATTAGCGTGTTCTGTGCTGAATTCACATTTAGAATAATTATAAACTTTAAAATCACCATATACATTATGAGTCACTTTAGGGTCACTAAGTGCATTTGAATTTAACATTCCTTCCAATTGATTACACATTAATTCCACTGTCATACTAACCTCATTGTTTCCTTGATGATTAAAATACATTTCATTATTCATTAATTGCTCATTGTGATTTTTGTCCCTGCTATATTCTAAAATACCATCAAGATTATT
Source organism: Protopterus annectens (assembly GCF_019279795.1). Classification (NCBI taxonomy): domain Eukaryota; kingdom Metazoa; phylum Chordata; order Ceratodontiformes; family Protopteridae; genus Protopterus; species Protopterus annectens. The sequence goes on along the minus strand of NC_056746.1, from coordinate 509,493,830 downwards.
ACCACACAAAAACGGGTTATCATTGCTGTCATTAACTGAATACCCACTTAAATCAATACAAGAATCCTGAGTGTTATTTAAAATAGCATTTTCCTGATAAACGTTTTGACATTCTAAACCAGCATTTCTAACCATAGCATCAGCATTCATCCCTTCCAAGCTTTTTTCATACATACTGTTGTCATAAACCAATGCTGCCATAACCTCCTGTTGTACATCTCGGTTAGAACTATTTTCAATATTTCCTAATCGATTTCTATCACTGTGTTCACATGGTATACAGTTATAGCCTGTTGCACTATTAGTGCCATTGATAATATTAACATCCATAGTATCAGAATTTGAAATAACCAAAGGGATGAATGTTTTCATTAGAGGGCTTTTCTAGTTGTGTGTTCTTCCCTTGTTTCTCTTTGGGCTAGGCCTGTTTAAGTTAGAGGACCTAGTCCTCTTCTTATGCTGTTGTTTTCTCTTGGACCATTTGAGTTAGAGGACCTAGTCCTCTTTCCTATTACTTCTGCCTTTGTGGTGTATCTTTATCGCCCCATTAGCTGTGGTCCATTTAAATTAGAGGATCTAGCTAGTTTCCCTTCTATAGTTTTTTTCTCTGTCATCTGCTACTAGTTACAGCTGACTAGTATGTCTAAAGATAAAGATAAGGATCATAAACCTTCTGGTTTTAAGAAGTGCCAAAAATGTAATCAAAAAATGTCAATAACAGATGGGCATATACTGTGTGTGTCTACTGTTTAAGGGCCATTCATTTACAAGAGAGCTGTACCTTTTGTCATGCTTTTAGCTCTAGGGTCCTTCAAGAAAGGAAAAACAAGCTTATTTTGAAAGGTCTCTTAAAACAATCTTTTGAGGAAGCCTTAGGTTGTTCTTCATCCTCTCAATCTGCAAAGTCTTCCTCTAGTCAGAAAGAAAAGAATGCTAAGAGACTATCTCCAGTGTCCTCAGAGAGATTTGGTCCTCCTGTAAAAATGTCTAAAACTATTAAGACTTCCACCTCATTGGCTCCACTACCCTTGGAGTTGACTGAGGTCATTACCATTGATGAGCCTATATCGGCCTCAGGAACTTCGGAGCCGAAAAAGGATTTTTGTACTCTGAGCCGGTCTACTGACATTCCTCCAGTCTCCCCTACCTTGAGATCTCCTATTTTTCAGAGATCTCGCTCACCAACCCTTTCCTCCAAGTCCTCTAGGAGCAAACTATCGGATGATGATGTGGAGAGGGTGGTGCGCAGACTTTGAAGGTGCTGGCAAATTTACTTTCAGCTCCGGCCCAGCTGGCTTTGGAGTCATCCAAACCTTTTACATCCACTGCTGTTCCTTCTCTGAGCCATACTGGTCTGTTGGAGCCAGAACATCCAGTACCGCTTCTTGTAGAACCTTCGGGTCTGGCTCCCCATGAGGACTTACCGGAAACGATATCTGCTCCAACACGTTCGGCCCCATCCGTGGTGTCTAGGAGCCGTTCACTAATCGGCCCCGGGGGAGATTCTCAGACTCGAGCCACCTCGGTTCCGTGTCTACCTCTCGGTGCATCGGCTTAGCTGAACTCAGTTCATAAATCGGCTTTGGAGCCGATTTCCTTGGAAACAAGGGCTACCTCTGCTTCTTTGGAACCGTTGGTGTCCTCAGAACTGGGAGAGTCGGCCTTCAAGATGATGAGCGCACTGTCCAAATCTCCATCTCTACGCAAGGATGCTGATGTTCTTCCCCCAAAATCACCGGCCTCTGTCTTGGCGCCATCCTATCCACAGGACAGCAGAGATCCACAGCCTCAGGAAACCCCTCTTAGGGGGGTCCCCATTCTTCCAAGACCTCCCCAGAATGCCCTTCTGAGGAGCCTCCTCAGAAGAAAACATGCAAGAGGAAGCATGTAGACTCCCCTGATGAGTACTTCACCTCAGACACTGACCTAGAGGAGCCAGAAGGGTCCCCAAGGTCATCCTCTGATGATATCTCCTTTGTAGATATCCTTGAGATCCTGAAACAGAGAGGTGGCTGGCCTACCATCACCCCTTCTGATGAGGGGTCAGTGTATCTGAAGGCTTTCGGATCTCAACCTTCAGCCTCTTGGGGGTGTCTGCCTTTTGACGAGCTCATGGACTTGGTCAGTCAAAAGGTGTGGGAATCACCTGACACCATGGAGCCAGTCCCTCGGAGACCAAACATTCCTGTCAACCCCCAAGGAGAAGGATTTTTTGATGAAAGGCGTGCCAGTAGATGCTATGGTGTTGGCAGCAGCCACCAAAAAGGAGCTTGCAGAGACATCCTCATCTGTCCATCCGCCGAACAAAGAGTCTCGAACAATGGACAGATATGGGAAGCGTGGTTTTTTTTCAGTGGCTTTTACCCTTAGATCGCTGAATTATCTTACCCATTTTACAAGGCTTCAAAGAGATCTCCTGAAGGAACTAGGAGATACTCTACTAGGTGCTTCAACTGTAGGGGTACCAGAGAAGGTCACCACTCAGTTATCCACCTTAAACTCCATAGTGAACGCCTCCATGAGACTGATATCATATGCAACAGATGGAGCGAGTAGGGCAGCGGGGTTCAGGAGTTTCCCTGAGGAGACACTGCTGGAAGCGCTTGTGTAACTTCACGGAACCCTTTGTCTACCTTCACAAATGCCCCTTTTGACGGTTCCTCACTTTCTGGACCAAAAGTTAAGGATACAGTCACCAGATGCGAGCAGGAAGGGAAAACTCTCTCTGCTGTTAGAGTATGTTTTTCTCTCCCTATCCTAAAGGGCAGAAATGTGAGAAAATGTGGTTCAAGAAATCCCAGACGCACAAGGTGATTCCTTCCCCCGGGGCAGAGGGGGAGGAAATAGTGGTAGACACCATCCTAGAGGCAGAGGGGGGGTCCACAGAACCAGGGCAAACGTGATTCCTTTTGTGGACGTCCTTATCATCGCTCCTGAAAGGAGGCCCGACTGTACTACTCTGGAGCCAGTTGGGGGACATTTATCTTTGTACCCAGAAGCCTGGCAAAATATCACAAAAGACAAGTGGGTACAAAACATAATATCCAGAGGATACTCCATACCCTTCTCCTACCCCCCTCCTTGAACCAGGAAAATCCCGGATGTTCCACCCAATCACAGGGATCAAGAAACTATAGAGATTCAAAAGTTGCTAAACAAAAGAGTCATCCAAACCATCCCCGCAGACCAAATAGGATTCGGAACTTACTCAAGATTCTTTTTAGTGCCAAAAAGAACAGGGGACTGAAGGCCCATATTGGATCTCAGCAAATTAAATGAATCAGTAAAGTCGTCCAAGTTCCAATGGTGACTCTGTAGTCTATACTCCCCCTTTTAGGGAAAGACGATTGGATGTGCTCGATAGACCTCCAAGATGCTTACTACCACATAAAAATGGACAGAGCATCGAGGAGTCACTTACGCTTCTGGCTGGGAGCCAGTCACTACCAGTTTCCTGCTCTGCTCTTTGGTCTCACTACAGCCCCCAGAGTGTTCACCAAATGCATGGCAGTGGTAACAGCTCACTTGAGACGTGTTGGATTCCGAGTGTTTCCGTATCTGGATGACTGGCTCCTAACTGCCACCACCAAGCATCTACTTCAACAGGCCAGAGACATGACTCTAGAAGTTTGTGCTCAGCTGGACATTACAATAAACTTGCAAAAATCTGCCTTGTCACCCTGTCAGCATGTTACCTTTGTAGGCGTAGAAATAGACACCATTTCAATGATGGCGCACCTTCCCGCCGACAGAATTGCGAATCTCAAACAACAGATATTGCTTCTTCTTCCCAAAAACAAGGTCAAAGCAAAGATAATGCTCAAACTACTGGGAACAATGGCCTCAACTATAACCCTTGTTCCATTAGCCAGGATGCACATGAGAATTCTACAATGGTTACTCTTCTCCCAGTGGTCGTTTCAAGAACTTCCTCTGTCTCACCCAATCATAATAGAAACTTGCAAGAAGGATCTTCGTTGGTGGATTCAGTCTGACGACGTAACCATCGGGAGACCATTCGTTCCACATCAGCATGTTGCTACTGTGACCACGGATGCTTCCCAGATAGGGTGGGGGGGCATTACCTGGGAAAGACCGTCCAAGGCATATGGCAAGAACATGAGGCCCATTTCCACATCAGTGTTCTAGAGACGAGAGCAGTGGTTCTGGCATTGCAAGCACTCTACAACTTTCTACCTCTAAGAACGATTGCACTCCATTCAGACAATATGTCAGTGGTATGGTATATAGACAAACAAGGTGGAACCAGATCTTACCCACTTTGTCGAGAGGCTCTGAGGGTTTGGCAGGTAAGTCCAATTTGATAGCCAACAAGCTCAGCAGGGCAATTTTGATGCCTCACGAGTGGTCTCTGAATCAGAACGTAGCAGAAGAGATCTTTTGCAAATGGGGCCAGCCTTGCTGCGATCTTTTTGCCACCCCTACGAATGCCAAATGCAGCAGCTACTTTGCCCTGATCCCCCCTCAGGGGGAGACTCAGAGAGATGCACTTGTTCACAATGCTTTTCCCCCATTTCCCCTCGTATCAGTCATTCAGAAAGCAAAATCCTTGGGAAGTAAGATGATTCTCATTGCTCCATATTGGCCTCATCAGATTTGGTTCCCCTTTCTCGAGCCTCATCTACTGGAGGATCCATGGATTCTGAACCCAGTTCCAGACCCTGCTGACACATATATCAGGAACGTTTCATCCCTTTCTCGACACCCTCAACTTGACAGCTTTGCTGCTCCACTTCCAACCTTGGTCAGGCTTCAGGATTTCACTCCAGCAGTAAAACATATATCAATATCCTCTCATAAGCTTTCTACCAGGAAACTATATGCTAGTAAATGGAAAAGATTTTCTCTTTGGGCGCAGACTAGAAACATAGATCCCTTCACTGCCCCAATTTCTTCAGTTCTTGACTTCCTTTCAGAACTCTTCCAACAAGGCTCAGCCACTGCCACAATTAAAGTTCAGCTAGCAGCTATTTCCAATTTCCACTTAGGACAGCATACATCTAACTTGATGGCACATAGACTGTGTAAAGCCTTTTTGAAAAGCACTTCCTTACTGAGACCTCCATTTAAAGAACCTGTCCCTCCTTGGGATTTAAATTTTGTCCTTTCACACTTAACCTCACCACCCTTTGAGCCTTCATCCACTTGTGATTTGAAATTCCTCTCTTGGAAGACGATTCTTCTGGTAGTCATAACCTCAGCTAGAAGAGTTTCAGAGCTACAGACACTTTCAGTTAAGCCTCCTTATTTGGCCTTCCATAAAGATAGGGTTTCTCTTCAAACTAACCCTTCCTTTGTCCCTAAGATTTGCTCCCAATCTAATATTAACCAAACAACTGAACTTCCAGTATTTTTCTTTAACCATACCATCAAGGCAGAATACAGACTTCACCAACTTGATGTACATAGGCAACTGAGGTTCTATCGCCTCAGAACTAAAGAATTCAGGAAGTCAAACCAGTTATTCATATCCTTTTCGAAGGCAAGAAAGGGTATGCCAGTCTCTAAAATCACATTATCTAATTGGCTTTCTAATTGCATAACTTTTATATACTCTTCCAATAACAAGGAGCTTCCCTTCAGAGTTAGAGGTCACTCAACCAGATCGGTAGCAACATCCACTGCCTTCCAAGCCAGGATTTCAGTAGACTGTATTTGTGCAGCCGCAACTTGGGCAATCCCACATACTTTTTTTTACTCATTACAAAGTTGATTTGGCCTCCAGGGATAGAGCTTCATTTGGTTCCACGTAGCTCAAGAGTGTATTCCCGTGAGCCACCCGAGAAAAAGGCGCTAGGGACGCTGTCCCATATGTAAGAATGAAGGCGAGATAGGACTACATAACGTAAAGAAGTTATGTACTCACCATAACGTTCTATGTTTGTAGTCCATCTCACCCTTCATTCTTACAAACCCACCCACCTACCCCCCGTCCATATAGTCCTAGAGGACCTGGTAGGAAATTTTGCTCCTTCCTTATGTTGGAGACCTTTCACTATTGTTTCTCCTTTACCTGAGGGTACAGTGCAATTATTTTCTATTATAGTTAGCAAACAAGATCTGGGGATTGATACCATTGCATTATGGGATACCTACCTTACCACGAGCCAACTTAGAGACTTCGAGCTTTGTAATCAGCCGTGTCGGAGCCGAGGATTAGCTCTGAACCCACATGTAAGAAAGAAAGGTGAGATGGACTACAAACATAGAACATTATGGTGAGTACATAACTTCTTTATTGCCACCAGTCTAAATGCAGATGCTATGCTATGCTATTAAATCAGTCTGAGTACTGCGTCATTTTGCAGCTACCCCTGCCAAGGCTTGATCAGATAAGTGCCCTGTCTGTGAACCTTGTTTTTACTTCTTTTTTTTTTGCTAAAGATTTGTCAATATTAGCTGTGAGATTGAAGTGTGACTGTGACTGTGGAAGGCATATCCCTTACAAAGATCTAGACTCTCTGTTTGTTTTGCTTAGGGGCCGAACACAATTTCCATAGTTGTAAGATCTGTCAGTCATTCATCCCCAAAACTCTTAGGACCAGGTTAGCTTCCCCGAATATCTATTTGGAGTTGGAGACTCACTGTCTCAAGAGCCTCACTCTTAGCAAGATGGCAGAGCCCTCAGCCTTGGACGTCCCCTATACAACCCAAGAGTACAACAAATTACAACCTGATGCTGTAGCTGCCCAGTCCAACTTGGATTTACCTGCCAAGATGCATAGAAATCCATGATATGTCTGAGCCTTTCTGAGATACCTGCTACAGTGACTCAGCCTGAGGCCCATATGGCTTCTCTCGCTCGCACGTCCAATGAGAATGCAACTCCTAGTCTTATGGGTGAGAAGGGTAACCCAGGGTAATTATTTCCAAAGGACTAGGGGGCATAACTTAGATACTAGTTGGAGAAGAGATTCCTGACTCTATTATTGAGGTCTGCTAAGGTTCTTCACCATTGCTCTTTATTAAGGCAGACACCCTGGAAAAGAAGAATCAAAAGACTGTATACATTTCTTCCCCATGGGTGTCACATGAGAAGAAATGGTTGGATTTTGCTCAGGGCTTATACAAAGCAAAATTGTCCTTGAATCCTCCTTCCTTTCTCTCTTCTCCTTCACCTGTTCACCTCCTTTGAAAAGGCGGCATGAATCTTCTTCAGAGGGTGAGGAGGAATCAGATTCAGATGAAGATTCATTGGCTTATTCCTCCAAAATACGTTCTCCAATACATCTGGCCTCAGATGATGAAGATACCTTGTGACTGGTTTCCCTACTTGAAGAGATTTCCTTTGGTGAAACAATCACCAGGATGATGTAATACTTTGAGTGGGGCACTAAATAGGTCATGACATACAGAAAAGGTACTATGATTTATTGGAAGTTGGGACCCTGAAACTTTCAGTTGTTCTCCCTGTTCCGGAAGCCTTCTTGGATGCTTTTGCCACCACATCTACTAATTTAGACTCTCAGCCATCAATCATCACTTAAGCAACCAGATAGGTTCTACAAGGTCTCAGAGGAGATGAAATTTGTATGTAAAAATCCTGTTGCAGACCCCTCAGTTTTCTATCTCACTACAGATAAAACCATCAGACTCCTCTCTGCATCCAATGTGCTGCAATCTGATAGATAAAGTAAGGCTATGGACACTCCATTAAATGCAGCTATGAAGCTGCTGGGGGGGCTTCCTTCAGGGCTACCGCCACTGTTTCATCTGCAGATTTGCTTAGCTTTGCATTCAGTCCTGCTGTTAAGATGTTAAGGCCAAGCTAGTGGACACCCATCTTCATAGGGATCTTTTGTTTAACCCTACTGCTACTGAATTCTTCAAAATTCAGCAGGAAAAGGCAAAATCATACAGTATTTCAAGCAGATTTTTCTTACATTAGTCCTTAGATACAAAATGAATTATCCTTGCAAACCTACTACCTTTGTTCGTAGGGAGCTAAAGCTGTGTCAGGATAAAAAAACAAACAAAAGATATCAGGTGACACCAGTGGGAATCTAAGCCTGGAAAAAAACTTTTTCAGAAAAACGCACTACTGTCTATTCTCTCCCTCTTCACTCCCACCTTGGTCCACACATCCCCTTGTCCCAAAGACTCAGTCTGTCCCTCCCAGCCTGTGACCACATTACTACAGACAAATATGTCTTGTGCATCATACAAAACAGTTACAGATCGTTTTAAAAAGAGCACCTCTCTTCAAAGGGAGTTCCTTTCCCCTGCAAATAAATCTCATTCCACACACACACCCCAACCCTTCCTTGGTTCAGGACCTTGTGCCCCAGAGGAGTATAGAACCAGTACTTCTCCAGAGCTAAGGAAAGATTTCTACTCAAGACTCTTTCTAGTCCACAAGAAAGAGGGAACATGGAGATCTGTTCTAGATTTGTCGCACCTCAACACCTTCTTAGCAGTTCCATTTTTCAAGATGATCCATTTCCCTTAATCCTTTTTCAGGCTTTCATAGTTACTGTAAACCCAAAGATGCATACCTGCACATCCCTTTGATCCCTGTCTGCAGGACATTTCTCAGGTTTTCAGTTTCTTCATCGTCCTTTCAGATGTCCTTCATTGTCACTGTTGCAGAATTCTTTACACTAGGGATCTTCTACCAAGGATAGCCTAATGTCTGGCCAGTATTCCAAAGCCTTTATATTTTGCATTTGCCATATGTCATACATATGCTGTCTGTACATGATGTAGGACATAAAGGTGATGTACAGATGCAGTTATCCAGCGCTTCTTTGACATCAGTCTGAACACCATCATCACTCGTCAGTCTGAAAGACATTTTACTGTGATGAATACTTAGCCATCAAATAAGTGCCCCATTGGGGCCTTCTTTCTTTTTTCTTTTTTTAATTAATTAATTTATTTATTTATTGGTTATGTAGAGTTCATGTCATCTAAGAAGAGAAAATGTCAGTGTGGGAGGCAGATTCCTTATAAGGATTGTCACGAACAGTGTCTTTTTTGTCTGAGTGTTTCCCATGATCATACGTCCTGTAGCATTTGCAAACCATTTGTGCCTAAGACTCTTAGAAGTCAGTTGTCTTCCCTGGTCATCTGTCTTAAAAAACAGAGTCTTGAACTGTTAGCCCAAGGTGGCATGGCAGAATTTTCTAACCCCAAGGTCCCATTAGGCAAGAAGAAGGCCAAGAAATCACAGCCAGATTCTTTGGATGTCCTGCCCCCACTGGATATGCCTCTAGAAGCAGGTGAAAGCTCTGTAGGCCATCCCCTGTCTATGCCGAATTCCTCTGCCATGACCCTGTTAGAGGCCGGCATGGAGCCTTCTTTTCCTATGTCATCTGAGACTTTGCAGGCATCTGCTGCAGACATCGAGGAGGAACAGTGTTTGACCATCTCAGAGGGCCCAAGAGGGACTCTGCAGATTCTGGTCAGGGAAGAGGTTCCAGGTGCTCTTATTGAATCTCATGAAGAGTTGGAACCTCTGGTGTTAGGGCTGAAGTCCCTACTAAGAAAAAGCAGAAGACTAGGCATACTTCTGTATGCCCTGGGAATCCTCAAAGGGAATGGCAGGAATTTACTCAGGGCCTGTTTAATGCCTTAATGGCCCTGAAGCCTCTCCAAGGGGTTTCTGTACCTACTCCCCCCTTGGACTTCTACTGCTAAACTGGCCAGGATCCCAATTCCTCAGATGAGGATTCAGAGTCTGATAATGAGTCCCTGTCCTAAAAAGATGCCTTCTCCTTACGCTTATGGCTCTGATGAAGAAGAGTGTGTGAGTCCTGAGTTTTCCTTTGAGGAATTGTGTTTTGGAGACACTGTAGCTAGAATGATGGAATACTTTAAGTGGGATTCTTCTCAAGTGTCCAATATCCAGAAAAATGTATTATGAGCTGCTTTAGGAGGCCATTCCTGAACCTTCTGCAGTACCGTCTGTGTTGGCTGCATTGTTAGACACCGTTATAGTTACCTCTAAGGAAGCCTGATAAGTTCTGTAAGGTTCATGAAGATTGTCAATTCTTATTTGTATCCTTCTGCTGACCCTACTGTGGTGTCAGTCTCTTCTGACAAGCCTTCTAAAGTTTTTCCCTCTTCCAAGCTTCTGCCTTCAGATAAGGATAGTAGGGCAGTTGAGAGAATTGGTAAGAAGGTTTATACTACTACTACTACTACTACTACTACTACTTTGCCCTTTTGGGCCATCTGTTAACAGACCCACATGACCAAATATGCTCTGCCTTGATTAGCCAGGCCTGTCAGGTTATTTCTGAATAATTCCCTGATTCTGAAGCAAAATATTCTGCTCTGTTTTAGGTTCTTCCTCTCAAGAGGCTTGTCACTGTGTCAAGTGTAGCTATGATACTGCTAATGCATCTTCCAGAGCTCCTGCCTTTTGGTCTGTCATGAGGCATTATTCTTGGCTTCTCCTGCAGTCTTTACCTGAAGACTTTAAGGCCAAGTTGCTGGATGCTTCTCTGGGTAATAATCTCTTTGGGGCTTCTGTTACTGATATAGGATCATAGAAGATTACTAGGGTATTGACCCTGTGGTCATTTTAAGCCTAGCCATTTCATCCTAATGTAATACCATAGAAATACTAGTACCCAATATTGCATTTAATGATGACTGCCATGACCTGGAGGGTTGTGGGCTGTATCCCTGTTAAGAATTTACAGTGCCCCATCCACTCTTCCAGGTTCCTCTTGAACACTGTCACAGAGGTGTCTTGTTTCATATGAATTGGTAGCCTGTTCCAAAGAAACTGCAGTCGGTGGGAGATACAGCTATCCCTCCAGCATGTCCTGTTTAAGTCACAAGCAATATTTAGGTCCCTGAAATGGGTAGCCCTAGTCCCATTTGATTTATGGATGTGCAGCAAGTTCATTAGGTTTGGGTTCTGGATTGGAACGGTTAGCTCTAGTCCCACTTGATTTACGGATGTGCAGCAAGTTCATTAGGTTTGGGTCCTGGATTGCTCTGTAGGCCAGGCATAAGTGTCCCCAAAGAAGTCTATATGATATGGAATATAGTGACAGGGACTTTAGTCGGTCTGTGTAAGGCACATGCTGGAGCTCCTTGATCTTCTTTGTTAGAAACCTCTGAGGTCTCTCTAATTGCTGTAGGTGCTAAGTATGGTACATGCCAAACGGGGCATTATACTCAATTATGGACCGGATAAGTGTCGAATATAGGAGGGCTATAACTTCTTTTGTTCTTGAGGTGATGCCTTTACTAATCGAGTGTACCACTTAAAAAGCTTTCCTTACTACAGTAGACACATGGTGGTCGAAGTTAAGGTCACAGTCAACATGTGATCCCATGTCCCTTACCATTTCATGGGTACTTAGGCTGTTGTTGTTGATTTGACAGTGTGAGAGGACAGTGTTTGTGCCAAAGTGAATGATGATGCATTTCTTTGCATACAGTTTGAGATCGTGACTAATACACCAGTCATTGGTCTACATGAGACCCTCCTCGAGTATATTGACATTATTTAGGGATTCAGTGGTTGCACCTAGTTTGCAGTCGTCTGCAGAATTGGTCAGCCACATCCCCTTAGTTTTGACCTGAATTTCTGAGAAGTATATACCAAACAGTACGGGGCCCAGCACTGACCCCTGTGGCACCCCACTGGTAACAGGTCTCGTGGTTGATGTGGAGCCACCCACTTTGATAGTATGTGTGCAGTTTGTGACCAAGTTGGCACCCCACAACCCATCTTACAACAAAGGGGTTTATATTCAGTTTGCTAAGTTTATTGGTAATGCCTGAATGTGGGATTGTGTCAAAAGCCTTTGCCAGGTCGAGGTATGCTGTGTGCACAGATTTGCCCTCGTCATTGGCCTTGGTCACATTTTCAAAGAAATCCACCAGATTTAACAGGCAGGATATGCCCTTCATGAAGCTGAATTGGGTAGGATCCAGGATTTGGAGGTCACCTGTGTCTTTATTTATGAAGTCCATAATGGTACATTCCATGGCCTTACAGATGAGGCTGATCAGGCTTATGGGTCTGTAATTCCCCAAGTCTGTTGCTAGGCTACCTTTATGGAGGGGGATAACTGTTGCTGTTCTCCATTGGTAGGACAAAGCCTGTGGTTAGGCTGTGATTGAAAAGGGTACTTAGTGGTGATGCTAGTTTATGTTTTAGCATGTATGGAAGACAGAATGGGATGTTGTCTGGTTTCACAGAGGCTGTGTTTTTTGCTTTGGACAAAGCTTTGAGGACCTGTTCTTCAGATATGTAGGGTGGGGGGAAGTTTTGGGGAAGGTTTTGTTGTAAGTTAGGCAGGGATAAGGAAGTGAAATTTTCACCAAACCTATCTGCTAGCAGGTTTGCTATCTCTGTGGGGTCAGTGTGTGTGATACCATTAACCACTAGTTCTGCACATGCTTGGGTCCTACCCTTTAGGTTACATACATAGCTGTAAAAGGCCTTATGGTTGTCCTCGGCTGTACTTGCTAAGTTTCTCTCAAAGGAGCCCTTGGAGGATTTGACAAGTTGTCTTATTTGTCCATTGAGGCTAAGGAGGATGCTTTTCCATTGCTGGGGCCTTGCCTTTGCATTCTTGGACAGCAACTTTTTGTGTTTATTGTAAAGTTTGTTGATACTGGATGTCCACCATGACAGCTTGTTTTTACTTGGAGCTTTGGCTTTGATTCTTTCTGGTATGGCTGGGTTTATACACTTATGCAAGTGATTGTACAGGGCTTTAGTGTAAGCTTCTGCATAGTTACCTCTTCCAGCTTGGGGTGAGGCTTGGGGGTATAGGTTGCCTTGGTGAAGTTTTTAAATCTGATTTCATTCTTTGTGAGTTCTGGTGTTAGTGCCAACTTGAAGGTGACTGATTTGTGGTCAGTTTTAACTAATGAGGGTCTGACAGTTGTGGCAGTGCATTTGTTTAAAACACTGGTGAGGACTAGGTCTAGAATGTTTATTCCCCTTGTCCGGGGTATGGGCAGTTTGTTCCAGGGCATTTGAATTAAAGTCAAGGAACATTTGTGCTTGCGAATTAGGGCTAGCATAGGTTTCCCAGTAGATGGTGAGATAATTGAAATCCCCCATAACCAGTGCGTTCAGTAAAATTTGGATTGTCTCCACTTTTGTCAAGTAGGCCTCATCGGTGTTGTGAGCCATGGAGGGGAATCTCTAACTGGGTATGACTTGAATGGGGTCTTACCCACTGTAACCTGGACCTGGAGTAACTCCATGGAGTTGTCCAGTCTAACTGGGCGGAAAGTGAATTTATCATTAATATAGATAGAAACACCGCCTCCTTTGCTTTCCATACATTCATTTTGCAGTCTAAAGATGTGGAAGACATTGTAGCCTTGCAAGGCCAGGGTACTATCTGAGGCTTTGAACAGGTTTCTGTAACTGGGCAGACATGTACATCTTCTAGTGATAAAAGTGCTTCCAGGTTGTGCAGCTTTTGGTTTATCTCTTAGCAGTTAGCAGCATGACCCTTATTTTATTCTGATTGGTTAATCTCATGTCGGCAATGTTGTCTTCATGATCTTGCCTAAAAAAGGCACTGTGGTGGAGGCAAGAACCTTTGCCAGTAACCAAAAGCCTAGAGTAAATCACCTCTGGCAAAGCCTGTTTAAATCTCTTCCAGAAAAAGATAAAGCTTTGCAGGATCTTAAACATATTTTGTGTCCCCTATCTTTAAGTTCCAAACGAGCTATCTTGCTAGGTCTGCTTTTGTTCGTAGGCAGCCTCATCAGGTCAGCAAAGGCAGGAAGGGTGGTAGACAAGCTCCTCCTATTACATCTTCTCAAGCTAATGTGCTCAGAAGCCTCCTTTATCTGAAAAATTCTGCTTCTCTTTGACTTCTTGACCCTCCTACCCCTTGGCTAGGTTCCCTTGTCCATTCGTCTGTCCCTCTGTCTTCCAAACTGTCATGTCATCACCTCGGATTTTTGGGTTCTATCTGTCATCCGCCGTGGTTACTTCACATTGTGGAAGTCTCTCCCTCCTATTTCAGGGATTCCCCAACTTCCTCATTTCTTGGAGGTCCTTGGGTCCCTGTTGGACTAGGGAACTATTCAAGCTGTCACTCCTTCATAAGTAGGAAAAGGATTTTACTCCAGGATGTTCCTGGTCCTCCAAAAAGAGGGCACTTGGAGACATATTCTGGATCTCTCCTTGCTCAATACCTTTTTCACGGTTCCTTCTTTTTGGATGCTTACTGTTCCAACCCCCATTTCCTCTTATTCTATCCCAGGATTTTCTGGTGTTCTTGGATCTGAAGGATGCTTACCCTCAGTTATCAGTTAACTCTTCAGGCAGTGTATATTTCCTCAGAGCACAATCTACTGGCAGGTACCATGAGCAGGTTTAAAATACAGGCTCACGAATGGATGCTTCACAGAGACATGTTTCTAGACATAGTCCATCAGTGGGGTATACCTCAGGTAGATCTTTTTGCCTCCCCTCTGAACAGGCAGCTCCCTCTTTTCTGTTCGAGTGCCATACCATCTGACGTGGAAGATGGACTCCTTTTTTCCCCTTGGAAGGGGAGGTTTCACTATGCCTTTACTCCCTTCCTCTACTTCCAAGAGTCTTGCAGAAGATTCAACTGGACTCCCCAAAAAATCTTGTTAGTGACTCCCTTTTGGCCAACACTGCACTCGCTTGTCTACTCTCCAATTGACACTGTGGGTGATAGGGTTTTGATCCCTTTCAGGCACCCCTTTTCTGAGAACATGTTCAGGATTTTACAGGAGTCAAGAAAACTTGCAACCAGAAACCCTAAAATGTCCAAATGTAAGAGATTTTCTGTCTGGCGTCATGCTCATAACCAGGATTCTTTTTCAGTGGGGGGGGGGGGTCCTTCTGGTTCTCCCTATTGTGTGAGTTGCTACAGTCTGGCTTGGCCTTTTCTTCTGTAAAGGCCCATTTGTCAGCTATTTCTGCCTTTCTACCCTTGAATCCTCCTGACTTCTTGCTTTGAGGTCAACCAGGCGTCCTGCATCTTAGGGCCCCAAGGAAGCCTATTTCTCCTCCTTGGGACCATAATTTTGTTTTAGGAAAAATTGACACAGGCTCCTTTTGAGCCTACAGGTTCAGCTTCTCTACAACATTGTATCTAGAAGATTGTCTTATTACTTGCTTTTTTTTTACTTCTGCTCAGAGGGTTTCTGAGCTACAAGCCTTTATCACTATCACTCCTTTTTTTGGTTTTTCACAGGGACAGGGTTGTCCCTTCATACAAAGTTTTCTTTTATGCTCAAGTTGATCAATGAGTTGTCTTTGAATCAGAAAGTTCAAACTCCCTTTCTTTTTTTCTTCTCCTCAGTCTGCTACTGAGGGGGTCCTACATACCTTGGATTTGCACAGACAGATCAGGTATTGTTTGGGTAAAACTAAGGCTATTCATAAATCTTATCAGCTTTTTGTTTCTTTTCATCTCAGGACATTGGGTTGGCTGTTACTAAGCAAATCATCTACTCCCAGATTTCTAAGGCCATTTCTTTTTGTTGTTCTTTTCATGGCAGATGTCCATCTACTTCCTTTAGAGCTCACTCCACTAGAGTTGTTGCATCTTCTGGTGCTTTCTTCAAGGGGATGGAAACCAATTCCATCCTTAAAGCTGCCACTTGATCTTCAGTGCATACCTTTACTAAGCATATAAATTGTATATGGTTTCTAGGGCCAGAGCAAGTTTTTTTTGCTCAAGCCATTCTGCATGGGTTTGTTGAGGGCTCTTCCCAGTCTTCCACCTCCCAATCCTTTTCTTGAGGTTTTGTACTCTCCCTGTTGTGAAGAATAAAGTGACAGTGATATAAAAGGGATATGGTACAGTTGTGTAAAATGTTATCATAACAATAGATGTCCTTCTTTTCACTCTTGCAGTATTCGCTCCCTCTCTCCAGCCCCCTTTTTACCTTTAGAGTTTTAGTTCCCTTCCTGGCTGAAGATCTCTCTTTTCCATGTGCATTGTCTCCTTCTGGATGTGCATGGGAGACTTCTCTCTTCTGGGGAAATTCAGTTCTGGGTAACTGTGTCCCTACAATCCAGTACAAGGAACATACCTGTGACGTATGGTGCATGCAAGATCTAAAGGCTTTGGTATACTGGTCAGATGTTGGGCTATCTTTGGCAAGAGGTCCCTACTCTGGCTTTGATTCTATCTGGTACAGCCGAGTATATTCACTTATTCAAGTGATTGGCTTAAGTGTAAGCTTTGGCGCATTTACCACTTTCAGCTTGGGATGGGGCTTGGAATGCATTTATACCTTCACCTAGGAGAGTATAGTTTGGCTTGGTGAAGTTTTTAGTCTGATTTCACCCTTTGTGAGTTCTGGTGTTAGTGCCAATTCAAAGGTGACCAATTCATGGTTGGTTTTAACTAATGAGGATCCAATGGTTGCAGCAGTGCACCTGTTTGACTTGTTGGTATAGCACAGATGTAGAATGTTTGTTCCTCTTGTCGGGGCATGGACAGTTTGCTCCAGGGCATTTAAATTCACAAACTCAAGGAAGTTTTGTTGTAGCGAGTTTGGGTAGAGTAGGCTCCTGGTTGATGATGGGATAATTGAAATTCCCCATAACCGGTGTCTTTGATAAATTGGGGTTGTCTTCAGTTTGGTTAAGTAGGCTTCATGGGTGTTGTGACCCATGGAGGGGTAGTCTGGTCCAGGGAGTTTGTGTTTACAAAATCTAAGAGTTTATGTGCCTGTACATTTGGTGTCATATACGATTCCCAGTTAATACTGGGGTAATTAAAGTCACCCATGAATATGGCATTGGGTTGGATAGCGAGTATTTTCAGTAGGCTTAAATGCATATTATGGGTTTCCTGGGTCATAGAAGGGGGCCTGCAGCTTACAGGGAAATGGTATGGGATTTTGCCTATGGTGATTTGAACGTGGAGTGGCTCAAGTGCATCATCCTGTTTGACCAGCCTTGAGGTATATTTATTATGTAAACCGAGACCCCTCCATGTTTACTTGTGGCTTTAAACCATATCTCAGTGACCACACAGCATTCTTTAGGGTAAAACAGGTTCTAAGCAGTGAGGTTTTTGTTTAGACTCATAGCACTGAACTGTAAAACCTTTAGATTTTCTTGGTTTTGATTTGCTATTTCAGAAATACATTTAGTTTTGCATTGTAAAAAAAGGCACTATGGGGAAGACAATATTTTAGCTACTATTCAAAAGCTTAGAGGGGAGAGGTACAGACCATCCTTGGCAAAGCAGTGTGGTCTATTGACGATCTCCTTCTATGCTGACAAATCTTGCACCCCCTTAGAATGACACCAGAAACTAATCCAATTATTACAGTTAGTCATCTTTTTTTTTTCATATTGTAACATCATCCTTGGAGAAGGTAAAATGCTACTCAGTGCTAGTCTCATACCAGCCTGGGACACGTATTCCGAGAGCTCCTAGTCTAGAGAGATGCGTCTCAAGTCACTTACATCCATGTATCATGGACTACGACTGAGTCATACTGGTACTTGTGGTTCAATGACCCAAGTACATGTGTAATGTGACAGATCCTGGCCCCTGATAAGCAACTGAATGTGACTTTCTCTTTTCTCGGCCTGATGAGAGGGACATCAGTGTGTCTCACAATGTAGTCTTCAGCGACTACAATGTTGGGTTATGTGGTGGCTTGCCTTATGGGCTTAGAGGAGGCTCCATGAGATGTGGCTGTATGTGTTAATGTGGGTGTTGTTTTGAAAGTGTGTGTCCATGGTTTCTGAGGTGGTTTGTTATGTGTACTTTGTCTGGGAGGTCTTCGGGGTTTAGGCAGGTTACATTTAAGTGCCTCAGCATATGTGGGTCTATGTGTTTGCTTTGAATTGTATGTAATGTGTGCAGCATGTGTACTGCTGGCGACCGTATTGATATTAGGAGTGCTTTTATGTGAGAGGTTGCCTCCATTGACACTGTGTAAATATATTTCTCGTGTACCATATCAGTTTGAGAATTAACTGCCTGTCAATAAACATGAGGCAAGTTTTGCATTGCTTTAGGATGCCCATATCCACCAAACTGGTAACAGAGTTGCTGGCTAAGTTTGTATCTATGGCAACAAACCTGTTTTTATTGATTAGACAGCTGGAAACATTTTATTTGCTTTGTTGAGTGTACTAATTTTTTTAATGTAAATAGTTCTTACAATGGACTAAAATAAATATGATTTTTGTTCTGTAACAAGTTTATGGCTGAGTAAATATTCATTTTCCAGTTATTTAGTAACTAGTTTAGCCAAAGAAATGTTTTTATCAAGACTTTTCTTTCTATATTATAAGATTGAGAGGTATACCTTCAATTAGAACTGAAATGTCATGAAATCACAGGAAATTAATGGCTTTTACCGCATGTGTATCTAGCTATCTATCTAGAGAGTGAAAGAGCGAGAGAGGTGTGCATGTGTGTGTTCATAAATATGTATATATATGGGTCTATGTCATTTCGCCGAAAATTTCTGACATAGGGTCCAAATCGCCGAAAATAGTACTGACAGTGTATATGCCCTTTTCCCCCACAGTAGTGCGATCTCGGAGTGAGAATATTAAAGTAGGGGGGTGGGCGTAGCCCCACACCTACTCAGGTTGTAAACTACTTGCTTACCCTTTTAATAGGGACTGGGCATTATAAAACAATACTACACAATATTAAACTGTACTGGGGGGGGGGGGCTACACCCTCCACACCCCCCTACTTTAATATTCTCACTCTGAGATCGCACTACAGTGGGGGAAAAAGGCATATACACTGTCAGTACTATTTTCGGCGATTTGGACCCTATGTCAGGAATTTTCGGCCAAATCACACTGATCCATATATATATATATATATATATATATATATATATATATATATATATATATATATATATATATATATAGCTAGCTAGATATTTGTGTGTGTAAATATGTGCGTGTGTGTGTATATATACATACATATATATATATATATATATATATATATATATATATATATATATATATATATATATATATATCTTTATAGCTGTGTGTATGTGTATATATGTGTGTAGGGGTGTATATGTGTATGTGGCTGGCTGTGTACATGTATATATGTGTGTGGGGGTGTGATATGTGTATGTGTGTGTGTGTGTAAAAGATGAGTAGTCATAGAGGGAGGGCCTATAGTTTGCAAGGACAAGGAAGTGGTATTGGATTTTAATGTGGAGAAGCTTAAGTGAATTGTCCTGTTTGACAAGTCTAGTGGTATATTTATTTTTTATGTAAATCGAGACACCTCATTTGTATAGTAGCTCTTTCAGTGTTGATGAATATTGCACCCCTGTTAGAATGACACCAGAGACTAAGCCGACTATTAAAGTCAGTCATCTTCTGTTCGTATAGTGGCATCATCCTTGGAGAAGGTAAGCTGCTGCTCACTGCTAGGTTCATACCAGCATGAAACGCACATTCCAAGAGCGCCATGATGTCTCTCTTCATATAGTCCAGGGATGTATATCTCAGGCCATTTAGACCCACACGGACTGTGAATGAGTTGTACTGGTACTTGTGGTCCAGTGACCTAAATGTGTGCATAATGTGGTGTATCCTTGCCCCTGTGAAGCAACCGACCATGGCTTTCTCCTTACTCAGCCTGGTGAGAAGGGACATCAGTGTGTCTCACAATGGAGTCTCCGATGGCTAGCATGTTGGATTCAGTGGTAGCTTGCCTTATGGGCTTAGAAATAGAGGCTCCATGAGATGTGGCTGTATGTGTTGATGTGGGTGTTTTAAAAGAGTATGTTCAGGATTGCTGATGGGGTTTGTTATGTATACTTCACCTAGGAGGTCTTTGGGGTTTAGGTAGGTTGCATTTATGTGCCTCAGAATATGTGAGTCAGTGTTTTCTTTCAATTTTGTGATGGGTGTATTGTGCGTACTGCTGACAGACGTATTGACATTAGAAGTGCTGCTTTTATGTGAAGGCTTTGCCTCCAGTGACATTGTGCTAATAGATCTTTCATATACCATATTGGTTTGAGAATTTACTGGTTGTCAGAAAACATGAGACATTTTCTACGTTGCCTCAGGATTCCCTTATCCACCAAGCTGGTAATGGAGATAGTGGTAAAGGCCATATCCATGGCCACAGAACCCTTTTTTTATTGATTAGACTGATGCAGATATATTTGTTTTGTACTCACGTTTACTTGTAAGCATTTTTTTTTTCAAAAGACTGTAGCAAACATTATTTTTTGTTATGTAAGAAGCTAGAGCCTGAAAAATGGGAAAAAAGTGGCCTACTTCCCTTACTGTGGTAAATAGCTACATATGTGTTAACATATTCTGCATGCTTTGAACTTTTACCTTAATAATATATCCCCCCAACTCCCTGTCTCAATAGGTGTTCCCAAGGATCCATCCTTGGACCCTTACTCTTCTCCATATTCACTAATAATCTAGCCTCTGCTACCAAACAAGCCACTCTCATACAGTATGGAGATGATTCCACCATCATCTGCTCAGCCCACTCCCTACCTGAACTTCAAAAGACCACACAGGAAGCCTTTTCCTCCGTTGAAACTTGGCTTTCAGATGCACAATTAATAGTTAACCCAAACAAAACAAAACTCCTTATCTTCCAACCCACCAAACACAATCTAAACACCCACCAATTTAATATTAAAGCCAATGACAACACCATTATCCCCTCAACATACCACACCAAACTACTTGGAGTTGAAATTGACAATAACCTCAAGTTTGACATCCACATCTCGTTAACCATAAAAAAGTACACAAAAATCTAGGAGCTTTATACAGAAATAAGCAATTCCTCACCACAACAGCCAAGATTTCAGTTGCAAATAGCCACCTTATCTCCACCCTACTTTATGCCTCTCCAATATTTACCAACCTAAGGCAAAGTGAGTTAGGTAAACTCGAAGCTTGCTAAAACTGGCGCAAACTACTGTAGCCACCACTGCACCTCACTTACTGACCTAGGCTCGCTAGAATTCCCTCACCTCCTTCAGTGGTACCAACGCTCACTCGCCCACAAACTACTAAATCATCCTCTAAAAGTCCCCTTCCTCCAAAATCTACTCCAACCCTATTATACTACCAGACCGGTACGCTCCAGCAACAAAAATCAATTACAGGTAACTAAAACCAGGAACTCTGCTGGAGAAGCTCTCTTCTCCTACTTCATAGCAAAATTATGGAGTACCCTTCCTCACACTATAACGTCTGTGTCATCGCGCACTAACTTCAAAACTGCTCTAAAATCTCATCTAAAAGAGCACTGGACATGTCCCTGTAACAAACCTCTCTAACCTCTCTACCCATCCTCTCTAATCCCTTTCTTCCACCCCTCTAACTACCTCGGATTGCAGCCACATACATTGCTTGTAAACCTATATCTCAGCTGTAATCTTAGCCACTGTTATTCAAGGGTAATAGCTGCTAGCTCAGCTATTAAAATACTTGCTAGTCTTTATGGCACCAATGATATAAGTGTTGTACCATTTAACTAAATAATTTAATTTTGAACTGTAACTGTTTACTACTATTGTTAAACAAAACCTACCTATACTTCTTGTAACTTGTTTTTAATTGTTGTTTTTATTATGGAGCTTTTCTCCCCAGGCCTCCGCTGAAAAAGGACCCGTGTCCAGTCGGATTTTCCCGGTCAACAAATGTTAATAAATAAATAAATAAAATAAAGAAAGAAAAAATAATTAGGGAAAATATTTATTTATTGACATTTGTTTATGGGTTGGTCCAGCTGGGCATGTGGCCCATTTTCAGTAGACACCCGAGGAGAAAAGCTCCATTCAAGCAGTTTACAGAAATTAGAACATTTGAGTCTAAAGAATTACAAAAAAATATGGTAAACAGATAGTAAAGACAAAAGTAAATTGCATGCACAAAGGAATATACACGTTTTACAGAGAAATTGTATATTACAAATTTACATAAGAATTCTGACCATTCATACATTAAGTTTAGAAAGTATCCATATAATAGCATACTTAGATGAAAGGGGAGGGATTGTATAGGTGTATATGTGGGGTATGGGGAGTTTAGGTTGGGTATTGACAAGGGCACGTTTTGGAGTTAAGTAGATGAAGTTTGAGTTAATTTTTAAAGTGTGAAGGGTGGATGATGGAACATATGTCTAGGAGGAGTTTGTTCAAAGCTTGGACCACAGAGTGTTTATATAGAAGTTTGTCTTCTGTGTTTTTAGGCTGGTAGATGTCTAGCAGTTGCTGATTAGAGGTACAGAGAGTCTGAGTTTGAGTATAGATAGAGACAAAAGTAGAGAGCAGGACAGGATGAAAGTTTGTAAAGAATGCAGTGTAACATTTGAAATTGTGATAGCAGAAGTTGTTGGGGGAGTTCAAGCCACTGGAGAGAGTTTAGGGCGAGGCAGTGATGTGCATTGTATGGAGAGTTTGTGATAAATCTAGCTATCTTATGGTAAGTTTGTTGAAGTTTGTTCAAGGTTGTGGTCTGAATGTTGGTAAGAACTGGGGCAGTGGGGTGTGGTAAGCCAGGGAACCTTGTTGGCTAGGCTTACTTAGGCCCTTGGGTCGATAGCCTAGTACCTACCTATGAATACTGCATCAGTGAAGAGACATCTACTCTTATGGAAAGATTTTGCACAAATGTACTTTTTCTTCTTTAACCTTTGGATTGTTGCAGCTCCCAGAGTCTTCACAAAGTGCGTAGGTCTGGGTATTGCCTTTTGCAGAACCCAAGGGATCCACATTTTCCCTTACCTGGATGACCTTCTAATTCAGGCCTCATCCCAGTAAACTCTGTTGTTACATCTCATCTTTACCATGTCTCCACCGAAATGACTGTGATTCACTCAACCTTGGGAAGTCTTCTCTGACACCGTCCCAAGGTTATAGTCTTCCTAGGTTGCAAACTGAATACCCTGTTAATGACAGGTGTCCTCCCTCAGGAGAAAGTTCTGTCCTTGACCAGTTACTTCAGTCTTTGTTCCCCTACCTACAACTTCAGCAAGAGAGCTTCTAAGAGCCCTAGGATACATAGTAGCCACAATTCCAATGGTGCCTTATGCCAGATTACATATGAGGAAGATCCAGTAGCACGAAGTCTCTTAGGTTTCAATACTGTCAACCTCTGAACTTCTGAATTCCTTTCTTGCCCTTTCTGAAGAAGGAGCTGCAATGGTGGTTCTCTCAGATTCAGCTCAGTGCAGGAATTCTTTTCCTTCCATCTTGGACCTCCGTACAGACTCACCTGACTTGGCCTGGGATCATAGACAAGCTCCACAATAGTTCAGGGGTAGTGCTCTCCCAGAGAGATCAAGGAAAATATCAGTGTAAAAGCAATAAAAGCCCTCTAAAAACACTACGGGTGCTATCTCACCTTTGGATCCCAGTCTCCTTAAAGGTAATCACAATGTCCTGTGGTATATAAACAAACAATGGGGCGCCAAGTCTTACCAGTTGTGCAGGCTAGCTCTGTTAGAATGGTACATAGCCATAAAAAGAAACCTGTCTGTACAGGTAGTTTACATACATTCAGTGGACAGTGTCCTTAGAGACTCCCTCAGCAGATCCAGAGAAGAACCTCAGGAGTGGATGTTACACAGAGAGGTCTTCCTGGACATTGTTCACAAGTGGGTTCTGCCTCAGATAGATCTTTTGCCTCCAAACATAGCAGGCAACTCAGAGTGTTCTGCACCAGAACCCTTGTCACCAGGCCTTGAGGATGGAAGCCAAGTCTTTCAGCTGATGGGAGACTTCCTTTATGCTTCCCCTTTCCCCTGAAGATCCAAAGGGACAAGCTCAAAATCTTACTAATGACTTCATTTTGGTCTAGGTAGCATTGGTTATCACCTTCTACTCCATCTTGGTCAGGGGTAATCACCCCATATTATCCCACAAAGTAGACTTAGTTAAACAAAACAAGTGCTTTCTGAATCACCCCAACCTGCAGGCTGTCAGCCTGGCTCTTTGGGCGATAGAATCTAATTCCTTTCAGACACTAATTTACAGTGGACATGCTTCAGGTACTCCAGAAATTGAGAAAGCGTACCACTAGAAAATCTGATATCTCCAATTAGAAAAGATTTTCAGTATGGTGTCACAAGAAGAATGAAGATCCCTATCGAGTGGGTATACCTACTATTCTGACATACATGTATGAGTTACTCAAAAGTGGTCTGGCCTGTTTCTCCATCAAGGCTCATGTGTCTACCATTTCTGCTTGCTTACCTTTAAATCCACCATTGCTCTGTGGAATTGATGTCACACGCTTTTTAAAAGGCATCCTTCACCTGAATCCTACTAGAAAGGCTATCCCACCTCCCTGGCATCTGAACTTTGTTTTGGAAAAACCTATTTGCCACCTTAACCAGTAGCTTTATCTTCACTAAAATTCTGTACCTGGAAAATGGTCCTAGGAACTGGTTGCACTTACTGCCAAAAAAATGTTTGAGTTGCAAGCCCTGTTGGCAGGCCCATTCTCTTATGTGTTATAATGACAGGGTTTCTTAAGGGCTAACTCTTCCTTTATGTCAAAAGTGGTAAATGAGCTGTCACTGAACCAGTCTATCCACTTGCCAACTTTTTTCCTGTAAGCCACAAAACAGACGTGAGAGCCTCCTCCACTGTGTGGATGTACATAGGCAGCTAAGACTCTACTTGGAAAAAACAAAACAATTCAGAAAGATTGAACAACTCTTTGTTTCCTTCCAAGAGGGTCGTGAATCAGGTAATATTGTATCTACCCTTTTCCTTGACTTATCCAAAGCTTTTGATACTATCTCCCATCATTTACTTCTTTCTTAACTCTCTCTTCTCAACCTGTCTCCCTGTTCTATCACTTGGTTTCCATTTACCTCTCAAACAGGTATCACACCATCAAGTGGAAAAATTGCATCTCCTCTTTCCTTCTTACTCTGACAGGAGTACCACAAGGCTGTATTCTGGGTCCCTTACTATTTAATATTTTTATTAATAACTTCCAGCACTGTATACCAAATGCTAAACTTGTCCAATATGCAGATGACTCAACCATCATCTGTTCTAATAAATCCATGACTAATCTCATGCAAGTTAGTCAAAATGCCTTTACTAGTACTGAGTCTTGGTTGTTGAACAGTCACCTCTCAATCCATCTAAAACTAAAATCATGATATTCACTCCATCAAGAAACACTAAAATTGACAAGAACTCCTTCTTGATAGTCACCCAAAACAATGCCGCCATCAAAATAGTTCCCCATACTAAGCTACTTGGTGTTATTATTGATGAACACTTAAAGTTCGACATTCATCTACAAACTAATGTCAAGAAAACCCATCAAATGCTTGGAATGTTGTATCGGCATAATAGGTTTCTCATCCCTTTAACTAAATATACCCTTGCTGTTACTTACCTCCGTCCCTCTCATGTGTATGGAGTCCCTCTCCTTACTAACCTTCAGTCCTCTCTAAAAGCAAAACTTGTATCTTGCTACAATAAAATCTCTAAGTTTGCTACTGGTTCCAAATCCTCATCTCACCACTGTGATTCCCTACACTCCTTAAAATGGCTGGAACTTCCTAACTATCTCTTTTATATTCAGCTTTGCACTGTACATAAACTCTTCTTTAATCCCTCTTACTTTCCCTCCCTCTCTTGTATCTTCAACCTTCAACTTCCTGGAAAATCACTCAGATCTAAAAATCAAAATCTCCTTCAAGTGTATAAACCCATACGTAGTCCAGGACAACTTTTATTGCCATTTTCCCTAACACGCTAATGGAACTCTCCTTCACCACACATCCAAACTTTTCAGAATCACTCTAGTTTTAAGACTTTGCTTCATTCCTACCTCTCATCTAACTGAGAATGCTCCTGCTCTCACCCTGCCTAACTTGTATCTATTATTTCTACTTTCTGTTAGACTTTCTTTCATATATTCTGCCTAACACTTTCAAGCTTTTTGACCTTCCTTATTTACATTTCATTTAAGGTAGTTCTATACATTGACCTTCAGAAGGCCAATTTATTCCATGTAATCCTAGAATGCTTTGTTATGGTATATGCTACATAATGCTTTGATCTGAAGTAGTTTACTTCATTTGATCTTCAACCTGTGGAATACAGTCCCATATTGGATCCAAGCCGGCAACTTCACAAGCATCTGCTCCGAGCTCCAAGCTCCTCCCCTATCCATAATACACCACCACCACCACCTCCTTCCTTCCCTCAGATCTCGTTTGCTGCGGCTATCGCTTGCATTGTGGTCTCTGAGCTTCGGTGTTGTGAGTAGTGATTTGAAGCTTCTAGTTTAAATTTAATAGTTTTTTGTGTGTGTGGGTTTAGTAGTGTAGGTTTTTCCTCCTTTTTCCTACCCCCTCGCTGGTGTGTCGCATTAGAAAAGTTTGTTGTTAATTAGTTAGAGTTTCCCTCCCCCCCTCAGATCTCTGTGCGCACGTGTGTGTATCTTGAGCGTGTGGTGGGTTGGTGTGAGGCCTTCTGTCTCTGTTTTTTTTGGGATGGCTGATCAGCCAAAACAAGTATTTAGAAAGTGCGCAGAGTGTGGCCATAAACTGTCGACGGCCACACTCTGTGTGTCGTTTGCTTAGGTGTAGCCCATCTTTCTTTGGGCTATATTATTTGTGCAGGCTTTAATCTGTGAGCCCTAAAAGATCATAGGGCAAAACTAGTAATGAAGGGTCTCCTTCCTGCTACGGAGGCGGCTGCCTCCACTACCTCTTCGGTCACGGCTGTGACTGCTTCTTCCGTGCCCTCCCTCTCCACCTCTCCCTAAAATGATGTTGAGATTTATTAGTACACAAATACAGATGGGAGTCTTTCCATCCCCCTCTCCCTCTGGAGGGGGGAGCTCGCTTCCCTTCTTTACACCTATTTCTCCTTCTCCGATCCGACCTCCGGTTTCAGAGTATCTAGATCCGAGGCTTCGGACTCAGGGGGCCGGCGCCAATGGTACCTGTTACCTCGACACCGGCAGTTCCTTGGAGCGAGTCAGACCTGACTAGCTCAGATCCAAGTGGCTCTCGGAGATGTAGCCTGGGCATCAGATCTGAGGGGATGGAATTTTTCCCATCCACGCCGACTTTGTCAGATCACGGCCATCTCCTCAGCGCTCCGTCCCCTTCAAGCCCAGCTCCAATCCCCTCATCGGATCCGGGGAGAGCAGTTCCCTTACTGGCATCCCAAGAAGCTCGTTCATCCTCTGCGTTCAAAGTGGTGGAAAGGGTTCTCTCCAGTGGATCGAGACCCCTGATTATCTCTTCGGATTCCGCCCCAACTCCCTCTGCTTTGGGTGTGACTCCCATCATTTTACCGCAGAGACAGCCCATGCTTGAGGATCCCCAGACGGTTCCCCTTGAGGAACATCAGGTGGTTTGCAAGCCCGCTCTGGAGAGCCCCACCGGAGAGGTTTCTTACAAGCATATGTGCAAAAGGAAGCACTTGGACTCCTCTCTAGAGTCCCTCACTGAGGACACCGATTTGGAGGAAGGGGAAGGCTCCCCCAGATCACTTCCTGAAGAGGTCTCCTTTGGAGACATCATGGAACTGTTGCACCAGCGGGGAGGTTAGTCAGCCTCAAAACCTTCCTCGGATGAGTTGGTGTTCCTGGAGGCCTTCAGCACGGGCGCATCTACTTCCTGGGTGTCCCCCGACACCCCCCCCCCGCAGATCTCTTAGTGGACTTGGTTACCTTGTGGGCTTGGAAGGAACCGGAGACCATGGAGCCAATTCCAAAGTGCCCGGATAAAATTTTAAGCCCCCCTGCGGACAGACCTGCCTAGAATAAAGGGTCCCGGTAAATGCTGTGGTGGTAGTAGCCGCCACCAAGAAGGAACTAGCACAGGAGAGTTCCTCGATCCACCCCCCCCGACCAAGAGTCTAGGATGATGGATCACCTAGGGAAGCGGGTGTATGTGTCGGCAACCTTTCCTATAAGGATGCTGAGCTACCTGACCCATGTTACATGACTACAGCATGACCTGATTAAGGAACTAGCTGAGTCGCCCCTAAAGTCCATGTCGCAGGAGGACAGGCGTACGTTCTCTGCGAGGATGGCCATCTTGAAAGTGGTCTCTAATACATCCATGCGCCTCCTCTTGCACGTTACCAAGGGAGCAGCTAGGGCAGCTGGGTCCGTCTTTGCCATGAGGCGTCATGCCTGGCTCAAATTGTGTCAATTCACAAAACCCTTCAAGGAGTCTTTTGCAAATTCCCCTTATGATGGCTCTTCCCTATTAGGAAAGACCATCAGTGACAGAGTGAGAAGAACGGGAAGACACTGTTTGCTATCGGGATCCACTTCTTGAACCCTCAAAGATCCTTTTCTCAGACTCAGCGAGGGCAAAAGAAGATGTGGTTCCGGAAGTCTCAGTATTCCTGGGACACTCAGGGCTCTTCTTCCCCTAGAGGCAGAGGGGGATCAGACAGACGCTGGCCCAGAGGCAGAGGGGGGGGGCGAGGAAATTTGGGTCTCAAGAACTTTTCTTAGACAGGCCCGCGCACCAGCCCTGAGGGGTTGCCCGATTGCTCTGCTCTGGAGGCAGGTGGGGGTCACCTGTCATTGTACCTGACGGCATGAGAGTCCATGTCATCAGACCATTGGGTGCTTCAGATAATATCCAGAGGTTATTCAATCCCATTTGTGGTTCCTCCCACTCCACCCAAACACCTACCAGATGTACCACCCATGCAAAGGTAGGCAGCAGCACTAGAGTTAATCAAGCTGCTAAAGAAGCGAGCCATCAAACCCGTCCCCCGAGATCAGTCCGGATCGGACATCTATTCCAGGTTCTTTTGGTGCCAAAAAAGACGGGGGACTTGAGGCCCATTCTGGACCTGTCAACCCTGAACCTGTCAGTTGCCAAAGAGAAGCTCCGGATGCTCACATTACAGTCCATCCTGCCTTACCTGCAAGAGAGCGACTGGATGTGCTCGATAGACCTCCAGGATGCTTACTATCACATAAAGCTGCTCAGAAGCTCCAGGAGGTTCCTCTGCTTCTGGCTAGGGGCCAATCATTACCAGGTTTTGAGCCCTACCCTTTGGTCTCACCACAGCCCCCAGGGTGTTCAAGGTAATGGCGGTGGTAGCGGCTCACCTGAAGCTTCAGGGAATCCAGGTCTACCCTTACTTGGACGATTGGCTCCTTGTTACTCCCACCAAGTGTCTACTTTGCCAGACTAGAGACTGTTTCCTGTGTCTTGCACACCATATAGGAATTACAGTCAACACAGCCAAATCTCTCCTAAACCCTGTCCAGGTTGTAGAATACATAGGAGCTCAGACAGACACTTTGCAAACAAAAGTCTTCCTGACCTCGGAGAGAATTCGAAGCTTACGGATGCATGTTGCCTTCATCTATCAATCCCATCTCCCTTCAGCAGAGTTGGTTTTATGGGCTCTAGGTTCTATGGCAGCAGTGATCATGCTTCTACCATGTGCTCGTTTACATATGCGAGTACTACAGCGGACTCTAGCGGTGCAGAGGTCTATGTTGGATCTTCCATTGACACATCCAGTACACATAAGCAAAGTCTGCAGGTTGTCTCTCTTCTGGTGGATGCATTCTTCGGAAATACTAGAAGGACAACCTTTTGTCACAGCTCCTGCCCAAACCACAGTGACCATGGACCAGTTTGCATATCAGTGTTCTAGAGATGAGGGCGGTCCTTTTAGTGTTGCAGGTGCCTTTCTCCCTCTAGAAACTATTGCAATTCAGACAACATGACGATGGTCTGGTACATCAACAAACAGGGAGGGACCAGATCCTACCCCTCTGTCGCAAAGCTATGAGAGTTTGGGAATGGGCGATCTCCACCACTCATTTTCTAATAGCAACGCACATTCTGGGATGGTCCAACATACTGGCAGACAAACTAAGCCGGACTATTCTGATACCTTACGAGTGGTCTCTGAATCCTTTAGTAGCAGAGCAGATCTTTCTAGTGTGGGGTCGGCCTTGCTACGTTCTGTTCGCATCTCCTTCCAATGCAAAGTGCAGCGAGTTCTTAGCTCTGAGCCCTCCACCGGGGGAATCCCCCCGAGACGCTCTAGTTCATGCTTGGCCTCCCAGACTTCTTTATGCTTACCCTCCTTTACCTCTTATTCCAAAGTTCCTCCAGAAGGCACATTGACTGGGGAGCAAAGTGATCCTCATTGCCCCGTTTTGGCCTCACCAGGTATGGTTTCCCTTCATCTGGTCTCATCTTTTAGCTCCTCCTTGGATCTTGGATCCCCTTCCAGATCTCATCTCTCACCCCTTGAGGGTCCCTTGTCCGAACCTGGACAGTCTGAAGCTCACGGTTTGGCTGCTCCAGTTCCCTTAATTGCTAGGACTCCCAGTTTGTCTTCTTTGGTAAAGACTATTCTGATGGCAGCCCATAAATCGTCCACCAGGAAGATTTACCATAGCTAATGGAA
Source organism: Protopterus annectens (assembly GCF_019279795.1). Lineage (NCBI taxonomy): Eukaryota > Metazoa > Chordata > Ceratodontiformes > Protopteridae > Protopterus > Protopterus annectens. The sequence goes on along the minus strand of NC_056746.1, from coordinate 509,463,446 downwards.
GGGCTTTAGGCCCTTTCATGGCTCCAATTCCGGCTATCCTTGACATTTTTCAACAAGGGGCTAGCTCTTCTACAGTGAAAGTTCAGCTAGCTGCCATTTCTAATTTCCACATTGGTGAGAACATGGCTTCTTTGGCTTCTTCCAGATTGTGCAAAGCTTTTATCAAAGGTACATTTCTCTTGCGTCCTTTGGTCAAAGATCCAACTCCCCCTTGGGACCTTACTATGGTATTGCAAGCTCTGGTTGCCCCCCCCCCTTTTGAACTCACGGCAACTGCAGATCTTAAATTTCTGTCTTTGAAGACAACCTTCCTAGTGGCCATCACCGTGGCTAAGAGGATCTCAGAACTTCAGGCATTGTCTGTCAAGGTTCCATATATGGTTTTCCATAAGGTTAGGGTTTCTCTTTGTACCAATCCCTCCTTTCTTCCAAAAGTGGCATCTGAGATCAATATCAATCAGACTATCTATTTACCTGTTTTCTTTCCAAATTTCAAAAATAAAGCTTAATACAAGTTGCATTTGTTAGATGTTCATAGACAACTACGTTTCTATTTACACGGGACCAAACCCTTTCGCAAATCTGACTAGTTGTTTGTGTCCTTCTCTAAACCTTTTTTGAGCAAACCCATTTCCAAGGTGACCATTGCTAGATGGATTTCTCTCTGCATCCTTCAGATTTACAAGGACAAAGGCTTGTCTCCGGGTCAGGTTAGAGCTCATTCCACAAGGTCCATGGCTACTTTCGTGACCTTTTGGTCTAGTGTATCCTTAGATGACATTTGTTCTGCGGCTACTTGGTCCTCATCTCATACCTTTATTTCTCACTATAAATTGGATTTGATATCTAGAGGGTGAGCATCCAATGGCTCCGCGGTGCTCCGGAATATCCTTCCATGAGAACCACCTAAGTGTTTAGTAGCTAGGGACTCTGTCCCACAGGTTGAAGATAAAATGAAGTAAACTACTTCAGATAAAGAAGTTATGTACTCACCATAACATTCCATCTGAGTAGTTCTACTTTATTTGTCTTCAACCGTCCCTCCCTCCGTCCCCTGGCCTTACCATCTTGGCATGTAGCAGAGCACACTTTAGTGGCTTTGGTCTATGTTTCAGGTGGTAGCACAAGTTGTGTGCGGTAAGTTATATTGGGTCGGGTTGTGCGGTTTAGGGTGCAGCAAACTCGATCTGAGGGAAGGAAGGTGGTGGTGGTGGTGTATTATGGGTAGGGGGAGGAGCTTGGAGCTCAGAGCAGATGCCTGTGAAGTTGCTGGCTCGGATCCGATATGGATCTGTATTCCACAGGTTGAAGACAAATGAAGTAGAACTACTCGGGTGGAAACATTATGGTGAGTACATAACTTTTTTATTATTATTTCTTTGTCAATCTATTTGTTTTTCATCTTGCAATATTTGTATTGTTATTCACTGTTGTAATACTGTATGTGGAGTTTTTCTCCCCGGGCCTCCATTGAAAAAGGGTTATTTTTGGCCCAATGGACTTTCCCGGTCAACAAACTGCAAATAAACAAACAAACATAGTGCAGTTGTGTAAGAACAGTAAATGCCCTACTTCTCACTGTTACAATATTGCTTCCCTCCTTTCTTACCCCATCATTTTTCTGTTCCTGTGCTGAGTGGACCAAGATGGGAAGTTAGCTTCCATCATCTTAGTTTGACTTTTTTTTCATACTTGGTGCACTTAGGCTGTCCTCCTGGGGCAAGATAGTTTGGAGGATGTCAAGCCGATATATCCACTTATGTAACCCTACACCCATGGGCTGAGGACATCACTGGACGCGGTTTGTTAAGAAGGTTTTTGGCTTTGGTACACTGGCTAGACATTGTTACTCTTGACAGGATATCCCACAAGCACTGGAATACTGCAGCAGTTATTAGCAGGACATCTACGGTTATGGTAAATTCTTACATGGCTGAACTTTTTCATTACACTTCTGTAGTGCACTCATGTACACAGGATACCAGCTGCTTGTCCACTGACTGCACTCTTGCACGTTTATTTTTGGTAACATAATGTCCTGACTTCCACAGGGGCATACCAGCATCTTTGTTTGTCCCTAATATACTGTCTTCAGAAGGTCATGCATTTCAGAGTGGGATATACACAAGGGTCCTTCTTCAGTATTCACAGAGGACTTTCTCCTGTTTTTCTACCCATTTGGAAAATAGAAACTAACAGCATAAGTTTCCACACATTTTAAAAGTCATACTCATTCAAATGCACTGTCTCATATATTTTATGCTGTAAACAGAATGCTTTCATTCTTTGCTGGAGGGGGGGTGTTGTTATTTTACTAACCCTTCACTCAGGCATGCCATTACTATTAGGCAGTTTGTTTTACTCTGTATCTGTCTATAGCTACTAAGTCCATTCCCAGAGGCATGTTCATAGATTAGTACTAGGTAAACTGCCCTTGTGGGCTATTTTAAGCCTAGAGAATTACCCCGTGTGAGAATCAAACCCTGCACCTTGTGTCTGTAAGGTAAATACCTTAACCATTATACCAACCTACCACCTGTCACAGACAAAATTATAGCCTTTTTGTTGCATTGATCAGTTAAATTAAATAGTCTGTCTATAGTTCAGTGTTTTTGTTTCAAAAGCTATTTGCTTAATATAGAGTTAAATGATCTTCAGTGATGGCAAACTTCAGGCCTTTGAATGTTACATAATATGTCTTACTTTTAGGTTGTATGATTTATCTAGCTGGAGGAGAGTTTCCAGATGGCTCTGCTAGCAGGGAGATGTGGCGATATGATCCGTGTCTTGATTCTTGGCAAGAAATGGCTCCAATGAATGTTGCACGATCAGAACTAGGTATTTCCTTCTCTTAAGACAATGATTCTGTGTCTGTTTTGTAGAGTTGTTAAAGTTTTTGCATTAGGTATCCTGTTTTTAAGTTTTGATCAGAAATTGTGATTAATCTGCAGTTTAAATGAATCGTTTTCAGACTTCTTTCTTAAACAGATTATCCATGTTCAGAAAAAAAAGTCAGAATTTTTAAACTGGATTGAGCTAGAAATCTTGGTTGTAGTGTTAATATTTTTTTATTCTGCTTTTTAATTTGCTTCCACTCATTACTGTATATGTAAATAGGTCTATGTTATCCTTAACTCCATGGATTTTTAATGCATAGGGTTGCCCTGCTTTTGTCCTTTGAAATCCTCAATTTCAGGCACAGTCAATGCTTAATTTTGTGAAACCATCATATTTTTCATAGCTGGCACAGATGTGGGAGGGAGAAGGCAGTCTTTTATTTTGTCAGTTCAGCAGGATAATCATTGTAGGTCAAATGATATCTCATAGCCAGTCAAATATTTTTGTTTCTATTCCTCTACAGTGATTTTTCTTCCCTAATAAAATTTCCATGGTCAAAAGTTGCTCAAAGCTCCCATAAAATAGGTGATTCGCCAAAGAACAAAAGGTGATGTGAATGATAATTTTTGTGCCTCTTTTGCTAGCCCGGTAAAGCTCTGACCACAACCCAGATGACGTGAGTTCAAGTAGCAGCTCAGGCGATTTGATGGTGCTCTCACAGAGAGTGGGTGGTGTCTGTGTTAAAAGAGGAGGGGAGAGGTTTCATGGTTAACTATGTCTGCTGCTTCAGTGTTGTGATATGATAGTGTCAGAAAGTAGGAGCTGGTCAGTGAGGAATGTGCACTGTGGCTACTCAAGCCAGTGGTACATCTGAATGGGTATTCCTTACTGCCAGTGAATGACCGGACCTGTGTACCATTAGAAGGGCTAGATGGCTGGCAGGCAGAAGGGAGAAAAAAATAAATTAAAAAAAAAATAATTTTTGTGCCTCTTTTCTATACTGAAGCTAAAAAGTGGAGAGTCATCATACCATTTGGGTTATGTCCCACATTATCTGTATCTTCTGTGTCTTTAATTTCAAAAGCAGCATCCGTCTTCCCTGTAGAGATGAATGCAGCCTCAGGCTTCAGCGCACTGACATAGATATGCACGTGGTTCACTTTTGTACCCTACATTTATGCATGTATTCTTCTGATGTTCATCGTGTTTCACTGTTGCAGTCATTACAATTGAGTTATCCTGCTGGCAGGCTACCCACAGTCGGCCCGAGTTCAAAAGTCTAGGTCCGGCATCGGTTGCTGTCGCCTCCTCCCTGACGTCAGTGCGCCAGGGGTATAAACGATGCAGCCGGCGCCATTTTCTTCAGTCTTTCTTGCTGTGCGGTGCCCGAAGCAAAAGCAGTTCGCAAGTGCCGGTTGGCCGACTCCTGAGATTTTCAAATTCGAATTTCAGAGCCGAAGTGTTCATTAAAGCTAAGTACCCCATTGGGGAAACTTTTTTCTTGCTCCAGACCGATGTCAGAAAAAGTTAATAATTGTATTTCTTGTGGGAAGCAAATACCTCATAAGGATTTTCATTCTTACTGTATTCCTTGCCTAGGCCCTGACCAGGACGTTGCTAGTTGTCGATTTTGTGCTAGATTTAACCAACGCACTATTAAGCGTCGGTGTGATTTTGCATTTCATTACTTTGGCAGAAGATTCAATTATATAATGCCGTTGGAACAGCCGACTACCGGAGTTTATAAAAAGCGCAAAGAAAAAGAAAAGGACAGGCATCCGAGGTCCAAAACCGACGACGAGGCTTCTGTTAGGCCTGTCGCCGGTTCTCAGTGAGGTGCTTTTGCAGCCCCTGACGCTCGCTACCTCAGAGCCACAGGCCGCTTCCGACTCCCACGTGGAGTTGACTAGGCCACTGGAAACTCAAGGTATTGGACACTCGGAAACTATTCCCTCCGATGAGTCTGGAGCCGCTGAGCAGGCATCGGCTTCTGAGAGTGTTTTCAGACCTACACAGTTATATGTAAAACCAACTTCAGCTTCAAAGGCAAAGACTAAAGCAGCTCTAAAGACAAAGAAACAAGTACAGCATTCTCCTGGACAGGCCTCCATGCCTAAAAAACAGATGCTTAAAATGGCTGAAGACCTAATTACTTTGATCAGGGGTTCCCATCCCCCTCCTGATAAGAGGCCTAGGCAAGAGATAGAATATGAATCTTCAGATCAGGTTTCCATTTCCTCTGATTCCTCTTCTGAACAGGAATATTCCCTTCCTCCCTATGAGGATTCTGATGCGGAAGAATCTATGCCTTCAGCTTCTCCTCCTGAGGATTATTCTTTTGAGGAGACCCTGCATACTATGAGGGAGCATTTCCACTGGGAGAGCCAAGATTACTCTGAATCCAAGAAAAGGCTCAGATACTTTCTTTTATTACCTCAGCACAGGCCCCTTGCTATTCCTCCTGTTTTAGACAGTGTAGATGATGTATTTTCAGGGTCCGGTCTGTCTCCTGACTCTTTACCACCAGCTGTTGTTAAGCCAGATAGATACTGCAGGGTTCTTGATTCACATAAATTTCTTTACAAAAACCCTGCTGCTGACCCAGAAACTATTTCTCAGGGTCCCAAGGGGGTCAAAGCTTCCACTGCAAAAAACCCTATCCCCTCTGATAGGGATTCAAGGGCCCTGGACAGATGGGGGAAAAAGATTTATACTTCTGCTACCTTGGCGGTAAGAGCTTTAAATTGTCAGTTTCATATGCCTAAATATCAGCAATATCTTATGTCACTGCTTAAACAGAAAATGTTGGCAAATTCAGAATGTGCAGAAAACAAAGAAATGCAGGATTTATTGCATGCAGCTGAACAAGTGGGAAAGCATACTTTGCAATGTGGTTTTGACTCTCTAGAGGCCTCCTGCAGGGCCGCAGTTACAGGTTCTGTCATTAGGAGGCATGCTTGGTTAAAAGAACAGAATCTGCCCTATCATGTTAAAGCAAAACTATTAGATGCTCCCTTACGACATGATACCTTGTTTGTTGTTAAATCAGAAGAGGTGTTGAAGAAAATGGAGGACAAAGCTAAATCTATGCAAACAGTGAAGGATTTCTTACAGGTACAGCCTCCCAGATTTAATAGGAACTGGCCTACAAAGAATTGGTCCTTTCCAGTGTCAGACAGGCCACAAAGAGGCAGCTACAGACGCCCCAGAGGCAGATCACAGCCCCAAGGCTCATACAGGCCTAAACAATGGGGTGCTTCTACCTCCAAAAGTGGAGAGGAAAAATCACAGCCATACAGGAAACGAGTCTCAATGACTTCCCCCTGCCAGCACCAAGCACTTTTCTTCTGGCAGCTCCTTTGGGGGGGAAACTAGCACTTTTTTCACAAAATTGGCACATGATCACCCGGGACAAATTGGTCTTAAATATCATATATCAAGGCTACAGGTTCCACTTTCACACCCTGCCAAGGCCAAACGGTATGCCAGACCTGCCACGCAGTCAATGGGCAGAGGTACAAAAACAAGTTTCATCTCTCATGGACATGAGAGCCATTCAGCAAGTATCACAGCAAGAGCAGGGACAAGGATTTTACTCAAGGCTATTTTTGGTACCCAGAAAGGACAAAGCCTGGAGACCAATACTGGACCTGTCTATCCTAAACACATACCTGGATATTCCAAAATTCAAAATGTTAATTCTGCAGCAGCTTCTGCCCATGCTGGGCAAGAAAGCTTGGCTTGTGACTTTAGACCTAAAAGAGGCATACCTGCATGTCCCAATCAGACAATCATGCAGAAGATACCTCAGATTTATAGCTGGCTCAATGCACTACCAATTCTCTGCACTGCCCTTTGGCTTATCTACTGTGCCCAGGGTCTTCACAAAATGCCTGGCACCAGTAATTGCATTTTGCAGACAAAGAGGAATACAAATATATTCTTACTTGGACGACTGCCTTATTCAAGTAGAGAACAAGGACATCCTACTACAGCATCTGGCGTTTGTAAAAAGATTACTTACAGGTCTAGGGTACTCAGTAAATGAAAAAAAATCAAAACTTGTACCCTCTCAAGAGATAATATTCCTGGGTGCAAGCTTAAATACAACCACCCAGATGGCTTATCTCATGCCAGACAAACACTGACAACTGACTACTTATTTCAAAATGTTGGCAACAAAGACCCAGTTATCTGCAAGAAAAATTCTGCAGGCTTTGGGCTTCATGGCATCCTGCATACTACTAATTCCATATGCATATGAGGAAACTTCAGTGGTATCTAAAAAGTGTTTGGACTCAACATTGCCACAGCCTGGAAACAATAATTACCCTCATTCCCTGCCTGCAACAGGAGTTTCGATGGTGGGCAAAAGCCTGTCACCTCAACACGGGACAGCCATTCACCTTACCCACAGCCAGGCAGACATCGACAACAGATGCATCAGATTATGCCTGGGGGGCCCATATGGCAGAAAGATGTATTCAGGGCACATGGTCCGCAAGTCAAATGCATCTACATATCAATCAAAAAGAGATGCTAGCTGTTTAGAATGCCCTGACGGCCTTCAAGGATATGCTTCATCCAGGACAACTACTGATAAAGATGGACAATACTACAGTCATGTGGTACATAAACAAGCAGGAGGGCACGCATTCCTACTCCCTCTGCAGACTAGCCATGAACTTGTGGGACACAGCACTGACTTACCAAGTACATCTGCAAGCACAATTCCTGCCAGGAAGGTTAAATACTCTGGCAGACGAACTAAGCAGAAACCTAATGGATTCCCACAAGTGGAAATTGGATCCACAAGTCTTCAGCATGATAACAAGGAACTGGGGGTGCCCCAGACATAGACATTGCCTCCCCTCACAACTGCCAACTACAGAGATTCTGCACAAGGACTTATCACAAGCAAGCATGGAAAGTGGATGCTCTATCTTTCAGCTGGAAAAACCTAACAGTATATGCCTTTCCTCCTCTGCCTCTCCTCCCCAAGGTACTCCTCAAGGTCAGACAAGAGAAGCCAAAAATGATACTGATTGCCCCAGACTGGCCCCGCCAGCACTGGCACCCAATCCTAAAGAGCTTGTCTCAATGCCCAGCTTGGACATTACCTCAAATTCCTCATTTATTGACCCAACAAGACAGTATGATACTGCACAGCCAACTCAGGACCTTAAACCTGGCAGCATGGCGAATAATGTAGCCATTCAAGACACACTTCTCTCTAAAGCAGTGATGGATGTTATTTTGGAGGCCCGGAGGCCTAGCACCAGAAAATCTTATGCAGAAAAATGGAAGAGATTCTGTGCTTGGAACCAGGCACAAGATATTGACACGACTGTTCCAAATATTCCTCAGATTTTGCAATACTTAACTGAGATGCTGGATAAAGGCCTTTCCTTTTCATCAATTAAAATTCTTCCCGCTGCCATTTCAGCTCATTACAATACAGAACCACCTATTTTTTCTCATCCATTACTAAGGCAGTACCTCAGCGGGGCCAAAAACATAAGACCTCCAAGGAGAGCACCAATACCTGCATGGGACCTCAACTATGTCTTGGAAAAAGTCACACTGACTCCGTTTGAGCCAGCCTCTGCAGCTGATATAAAATTCTTATCCTGGAAAACAGCTCTGCTCCTAGCAATTACCTCCGCTAGACGAGTCTCAGAGTTACAGGCACTCATGGCTGTGGAACCTTTTATCATTTTCCATTCTGACAGGGTTTCTCTAAGGACAAACCCTACATTTATCCCTAAGGTAGTGTCCAGTGTGGCCCTTAACCAAATAATTAATTTGCCTACTTTTTATCTAAACCCACAGAATAAGGGTGAGAGACTTCTGCATTCTTTGGACATTCACAGGCAGCTACGCTTCTACTTGGACAGAACCGAAGCTTTCAGAAAGATGGAACAACTTCTAGTGGCATATGCTGCAGGATCACAAGGAAAGCCTATCTCAAAACAGACTATTTCAAAGTGGATAAGCCACTGCATTCATTTCTGCTATTCACAGCATGGCAAATCAGTGCCTAAGGGCATTAGGCCACATTCAACCAGAGCAGCAGCCACTTCAGCAGCCTTCCTCAGAGGAGTACCAACCAAAGACATCTTAGAGGCTGCAACTTGGAGTTCAGTGCATACTTTTACAAAGCACTATCACTTACCTCTCTAAGTCCAGGGCAGGCTTTGCCACTGCAATTTTGCAGGGCCTGATAGCCTCTCCTAATCCTATTTAGCACCAGCCTCCCAGCCTTAGCTTTGGGATTCAACCCAATTGTAATGACTGCAACAGTGAAACACGATGAACATAGTACAGTTGTGTACCTGCCATAAATGTAGATGTTCGAGTGTATTCACTGTTGAAGTCCAGGTTACCCTCCCACCATCCCCCTTTTTACCTTGCTGGGACTTATCTGTACTTCTCTATTCTATACAACCTATGTGGTGTATTTGCTTGTAGATGAAGGAAAAGTTGATTTTTGTATATGCATGCTTATTGGCATAATTTAGCCTACCATTTTAGGGGCACCTGACATCTGGGGCAAGAAAAACTGAAGAAAATGGCGTTGGCTGCATCTTTTATACCCCTTGCTCACTGACGTCAGGGAGGAGGCGACAGCAACCGACGCCGGACCTAGACTTTGGAACTCGGGCCGACTGCAAGTAGCCTGCCAGCAGGATAACCCAATTGTAATGACTGCAACAGTGAATACACTCGAACATCTACATTTATGGTAGGTACACAACTGTACTTTCTTTTTACCATTTTTCACATATTTCCCACTCACTAGAGAAACAGTTTTACATATTAACAGAAGCAGCATTATTTTAATATCTTGAGTCCTTCCTCAAGTCTTCACAAGCAATAATCTTGCTTTGAACCATTTGTAGATGAAGGTGTTCCTCACCCAAGACAAGCCAGAAAGCTAAGCAGGCAGCAATCACAGGAAGGCAGTTTTTGCTGGCCCTGAGTTCCATGCCTTCATGCATATGTCCAGGTCTCGATGCCAAACATCAGATAAGGAAACTTTGAACTTCCAAGAATGTATGGGAACAGTTCAGGGATTCCTTGAAAAAAAGTGATTCCAATAATGGAAGCTGGATTTTCATGATGGATGGACTCCAGGAACCATTCCTCAGGTATGCAGCTGCCTCTTCCTCTTTTAAAGCAAAAGGTAACAATAGATCTACCTAAAGAGAATTCATTCTTTGCTAACCATCAGGACTTGGTGCACCATGCATGCTCTCAGCTTGACAGATACTTTTCATGGCTACATTTGCACCTCACCTTCCCATGATACTCTGTATCCCTCTTCCCCATTTTCCAATTTCTTCCCATAACGTAATGTGTTCACTTGAATTCAAACAGCCTTGGCTACAAATAAAACTTACTTCAAACTCATGATCTAACATCCTCTAATCTCTAAACAAGAAGAGTTACTTTTACAGAGGGATGGGATGTATTCTGGTCATGTGGCGGTATTCCTGGCTGCACCTTAACACTTTCATAGAGGACATTCGGTTGGCATTTATGTATGTATGCACACTTCAAGGCTCCTTTGCTGTTTGATCCTGAAATTGGCCAACATTTCTAGGGCATGAAGGAAAAAGAGCAATCAGTTTTGATCATTCACTGGAGTGACATTTTATTCTTCTCAGCCTTCCTTTTCCAGGACAAGGGAAACAGAAAAAGCCTTTCTTCCCCTTCATCCCCTCAGACCCTCCAGCAAAAAGGAGTTGGTTCTACTCAGTCCTAGGCACCAGGTCTCAGCAACATCACTGGCTCAATTGGCACAGATCATAGCAGTTACAAGGATTGTGCTGCCCCAAAGGGAGTACACCACTCATCACTGCTTCTGCACCCCTACTAGAGGCATTTGGGGGGCTTGCCCACCTGTCCTACTCTGGAGACTGTAGCGGGAACAAGTGTCCCTCCATTTTCCCACATGGAAGGCCATCAACATGTTAAGTGGATAGGGAACATCATATCTAGAGACTGTATCATTCCTTTATCTTTTTTAGACCCATTTACACTCATTTTCACTTTCTGACATTTCACCTCATTAGAAGGGTGTGACCAGAATAGAGGTTTTTCACTTCCTTAAGAAAAAAAGGCAATCCAAAAGTTTCCACCAGACCAGAAAGGGTCTAAATACTTTTCAGGGTTCTGTTTCGTTCAAAGAAAGTGTAGGTCTAAAGACTGATTTTTAGATTTCAGCAGCCATTTACCAGATGTAAAGTTCAGGATGGCCACAACATAGTGTATCCTTCCATGTCTTTTGGAGGGAGACTGGATGTGTTGTTTGGCTCTTTTGGACATATAAGTGCATGTCAGAATTGCCAAGGAGTTCTGGAGGTTCCTACATTTTAGGGTCAGAAACAGTCAGTTTCAGTTCAGGATCCTTTTTGTCTCACCACAATCTATGTGGTATTCATAACTGCATGACTGCATTGACAGTCTACCATAGATTGTCTGGAACAGAAATTTATCCTTTGACTCCTAGCAGTCCCACTCAAGAGTCATGGTTTCAAGCAAGAGAAACCCTACTCTGTTTGTTCCAGTGCTTTGGGATTACAATGAGCACAACCAAGTCCCAAATGGAGCTGTCATAGGCACTAAACTTTATAGAGTGCCACTTGGGCAATGACCTTTATAGAGAGACATTTGGATACACTATCAAGCAAAAGCCAGACCGGCAGACAGGACAGAATTTCCATTCTTGAGTGTCAAGTTAGACAGCAACTTTCAGCAAAAATGGATTTGCAAGTCATTGTCTCTAGGTGTTATGACTTATGGCATTGACCATCTTTTGACCAATTGCAGATGAAGGATGTTTATTATATTGATCACTGCTGCAGCAGCCTTAGCTGTATGGGTTATATCCTGCAAAGGATATAACAGCTGGACAACTTCCAAAGCTTCTGGGCACCTTCCACTTGCCCAAACCATTAATCAGTGTGGTCCGAGTTCACCAAAAAGACAGGTTTGGGTGCCAAGCCTTTCACCACTTTCCTGCTGTTAAAGAAAGCACAGGCTTTTGAGAATCTGTACTCTGCTTGGACTGTTCCTTTGTTGGGTGGGTAAGTTCTCTTTGGGGAAAAAAAACTTCCATATTAAAAATGTTTTGTTCTATTGTACTTTCTTACTTAAGAAAATTATTTTTAAGGCAGGAGTCTGTGTCTTAAATGGATGTCCTGACACTCTTAAACAGGAGTACACTTTTTTCCTGCCAGCTTAAAAGTGATTTAAAGTAGTTGAAAAACATTTTTTTCTGTGGAGAAATTGTGTTCATTTTACTTTGTGGGGCTGGCAATGTGCTTTTTACATGAAAAAAGTAACTTTTAAAGACTAAATTTTTACTGGCTTATGCTTCATGTTTTCCCTAGGAAAGAGGCACCAATTTTGGCTTGACTATGGAGCAAGCAACCAGTCCCATGGTTGGTCCTTCTTCCATTCACAAAAAGAAAATGTTAAGCAAACCTTTTCCACCATAGCAGGCTAGATGTTTGCCTTAGCCACTGGTGGGTGACTCTGCTGTGACGAAAAATGGTTCCTCAGACCACTCCTCTTTTACCCTGGATCCCTCTGGTATAGCATCTGCGGTCACTTTGGACTGGGGGTTAGTCATGTCTTCTGTGGCTGTTGAGGTCCCATCACTGGCAAGGGAGAGCCACTCTTTTTGGTCCTGGTAGAGGGGACAGGGAAGACTTCCCTGTTTGGTCAGAATGTTGTGCCCATCCTTGGGGAAGAAGCTGTTGCTGCCATTAATAACAATGTTGGCCCCATTTTTCCTTGTGAAAAAGAAGCAGAAAAATAAACATGTATCTATTGCTCCACAAATTTCCTTTGACAGGTGTAGATAGAGTAGTAGTATTCAGGCTATTGGTCCTTTTTATAAGGTGGCTTCTGGTAAAAGAAAGTGGGACGCCACTTTTCCTGAAGAGATTCAAGATTCTGAATCTGGATGTGAAGATGAAAAGACAGATGCAGGGTTTTCTTTTCAGTTTTCTGATTCAGACTGAAGAAGAGAGTACTGATTCTGATTCTCCCCTCGTCTCTTTTTCTGAGACTATTTCCAAAATGTGTCAGTGTTCTCAGCTGGAGAACAGTGACGATGTTCATTGTGTTTCACTGTTGCAGTCATTACACTTGGGTTATCCTGCTAGCAGGCTACCCGCAGTTGGCCTGAATTCGAAAGTCCTGGTCCGGCGTCGGTTGCTATCGCCTCTTCCCTGACGTTAGCGCTCCAGGGATATATAAGATGCAGCCGACGCCATTTTCTTCAGTCTTTCTTGCCGCGCGGTGCCCGAAGCAAAAGCAGTTCGCAAGTGCCGGTTGGCCGACTCCTGAGATTTTCAAAATTGAATTTCAGAAACGAAGTCTTCAATAAAGCTAAGTACCCCATTGGGGAAACCTTTTCTTGCTCCAGACCGATGTCAGTAAAAGTTAACAATTGTATTTCTTGTGGGAAGCAAATACCTCATAAGGACTTTCACTCTTACTGTATTCCTTGCCTAGGCCCTGACCACGACATTGCTAGTTGTTGGTTTTGTGCTAGATTCAACCAACGTACTATTAAGCGTCTGTTTGATTTTGCTTTACATTACTTTGGCCGAAGGTTTAACTACATAATGCCGTCGGAACAACCGACGACCGGAATTCATAAAAAATGCAAAGACAAAGAAAAGGACAGGCATCCGAGGTCCAAAACCGACGACGCCTCTTCTAGGCCAGTCGCCGGTTCTCAGTGAGGCGCTTTCGCAGCCCCTGGCACCCGCTACCTCAGAGCCACAGGCCGCTTCCGACTCCCACGTGGAGACAACTAGGCCTCTGGAAACTCAAGGTATTGGGCCTACGGAAACTATTCCCTCAGATGGGTCCAGAGCCGCTGAGCAGGCATCAGCTTCTGAGGGTGTTTTCAGACCTACTCAGCTTACTATCAAGTCCACTTCAGCAGCCAAGGCAAAGTCTAAAACACCATTAAAGACAAAGAAACAAGTACAGCATTCTCCTGGACAGTCATCTATGCCAAAGAAACAGATGCTTAAAATGGCCGAGGACCTAATTACTTTGATCAGGGGTTCCCATCCCCCTCCTGATAAAAGGCCTAGGCAAGACACTGACTATGACTCCTCTGACCAGGTTTCTATTTCCTCTGATTCCTCTTTAGAGCAGGGATATTCTCTTCCTCCCCATGAGGACTCTGATGCTGAAGAATCTATCCCTTCAGCCCCTCCTCCTGAGGATTACTCTTTTGGGGAAACCTTGCACACCATGAGGGAGCATTTCCATTGGGAGAGCCAGGATTATTCAGAATCCAAGAAAAGGCTCAGAGACTTTCTTTTACTGCCTCAGCACAGGCCTCTTGCTATCCCCCCGTACTAGATATTGTTGATGATGTTTTTTTCTGAATCTAGTTTGTCTCCTGATTCTTTACCCCCTGCACCAGTCAAGCCAGATAGGTACTACAGGGTCCCAGACTCTCATAAATTTCTTTATAAAAACCCTGCTGCTGACCCAGAAACAATTTCTCAGGGTCCCAAAGGGGTCAAGGCTTCCACTGCAAAAATCCCTGATCCTTTTGATAGGGATTCTAGAGCACTGGATAGATGGGGGATAAAAGTTTACACTTCTGCTACTTTAGCTGTAAGGGCTTTAAACTGCCAGTTTCACATGCTTAAATATCAACAATACCTAATGTCTTTGTTAAAACAGAAAATGCCTGCAAGCTCAGAATGTCATGACAGTAAGGAAATGCAGGATCTGTTGCATGCAGCTGAACAAGTGGGAAAGCATACTCTGCAATGTGGTTTTGATTCATTATAGGCTTCTTGCAGAGCCGCAGTTACAGGTTCTGTCATTCGAAGGCATGCTTGGTTAAAAGAACAAAGTTTACCTGATCATGTTAAAGCAAAATTATTGGATGCTCCATTACAGCATGATACTTTGTTAGGTGTTAAGGTAGAAGAGGTGTTAAAGAAAATGGAGGATAAAGCAAAATCAATGCAGTCAGTAAAGGATTTCTTACAGGTTCATCCACCTAGATTTAGCAGGAACTGGCCTTCTAAAAATTGGTCCTTTCCAGTGTCAGACAGGCCACAAAGAGGCAGATACAGACGCCCAAGAGGCAGATCTCAGCCCCCAGGCTCATACAGACCTAAACAGTGGGGTGCTTCAGCCCCCAAAGGCGGAGAAGACAAATCACAACCTTATAGGAAACAGTCCCAATGACTTCCCTCTACAAATGCCAAGCACTTACCTTTTGACAGCACCCTTAGGGGAAAACTAGCACTTTTCTCACAAAATTGGCACATGATCACACAGGACAAATGGGTACTGAATATTGTTTCTCAGGGTTACAGGTTCCACTTTCACACCCTACCAAGGTCAAAAGGTATGCCAGACCTGCCACAAAATCAATGGGCAGAGGCACAAAAACAAATATCTGCTCTCATGGTCATGAGAGCTATTCAAAAAGTACCACAGCAAGAACAGGGACAAGGATTTTACTCAAGACGTTTCTTGGTACTCAGAAAGGACAAAGCCTGGAGACCAATACTGGACCTGTCAATTTTAAATACTTTCCTGGATGTTCCAAAATTCAAAATGTTGACACTGCAGCAACTTCTACCCATGCTGGGCAAGAAGGCTTGGCTAGTTACTTTGGACCTAAAAGAGGCATACCTGCATGTCCCAATCAGACAATCTTGCAGAAGATACCTTAGATTCATAGCTGGCTCAATGCATTACCAATTCTCTGCACTGCCCTTTGGCTTATCTACTGTGCCCAGGGTCTTCACAAAATGCCTGGCATCAGTAATCGCTTTTTGCAGACAAAAAGGAATTCAAATATATCCCTACTTGGACGACTGCCTTATTCAAGCAGAGAGCAAGGACATTCTACTAAAGCATCTGGCGTTTGTAAAAAGATTACTAATTTTCCTAGGGTATCAGTAAATGAAAAGAAATCAAAACTAGTGCCCTCACAAGAGATAATATTCCTGGGTGCAAGCTTAAATACAACTGCCCAGATGGCTTATCTCATGCCAGACAAACAAAGGCAACTGACTCATTACTTTCAAATGATGGCAACAAAGACCCAGCTAGCTGCAAGGAAAATCCTGCAGGCTTTGGGCTTCATGGCATCCTGCATTCTGCTAATTCCATATGCAAGACTGCATACGAGGAAGCTACAATGCTATCTAAAAAGTGTTTGGACTCAACATTGCCACAGCCTGGAAACAATAATAACTCTTATTCCTTGCCTGCAACAGGAGTTTCAGTGGTGGGCACTGGCCTGTCACCACAACAAGAGGCAGCCTTTCACTTTACCCACAGCCAGGCAGACATTGACAACAGATGCATCGGATTATGCCTGGGGGGCACACATGGCAGGAAAATGTATTCAGGGCACGTGGCCGCGGACCAAATGCATCTTCACATCAATCAAAAAGAGATGCTAGCTGTACAGAATGCCCTGACAGCCTTCAAGGATCTACTACATCCAGGACAACTATTACTAAAGACAGACAATACTACAGTTATGTGGTACATAAACAAGCAAGGGGGCACACATTCCTACCCCCTCTGCAGGCAAGCCATGACTTTGTGGAACACAGCACTGACCTATCAAGTACATCTGCAAGCACAATTCCTGCCAGGAAAGAAAAATACTCTGGCAGACGAACTAAGCAGAAACCTCATGGACCCTCACGAGTGGAAACTAAATCCACAGGTCTTCAGCATGATAACAAGGAAATGGGGATGTCCAGACATAGATCTTTTTGTCTCCCCTCACAACTGCCAACTACAGAGATTCTGCACAAGGACTTATCACTCACAAGCATGGAAAGTGGATGCTCTATCATTCAGCTGGAAAACCCTAACAGTTTATGCCTTTCCACCACTGCCTCTCCTTCCCAAGGTGCTCCTAAAAGTCAGACAAGAGGAGCCAAAAATGATTCTGATTGCCCCCAGATTGGCCACGCCAGCATTGGTACCCAATCCTAAAGAGCTTGTCTCAAGGCCCAGCCTGGACTTTACCTCAAGTTCCTCATCTTCTGACTCAACAAAACAATCAGATCCTGCTGAGCCAACTCAGAACCTTAAATCTGGCTGCATAGCAGATACTATAGCCATTCAGAACACACCTCTCTCTAAAGCTGTTATGGATGTAATTTTGGAAGCCAGGAGGCCCAGCACCAGGAAATCTTATGCAGAAAAATGGAAGATATTCTGTGCTTGGAACCAGGCACAAGGATTTGAACCACTTGTTCCAAATATTCCTCAGATTTTACAATACCTAACTGAGATGCTGGACAAAGGCCTATCCTTCTCATCAATTAAGATCCATGCCTCTGCCATTTCAGCTCATTACAATATGGAACCTCCTATTTTCTCTCATCCACTGCTAAGACAGTACCTCAGAGGGGCAAAAAACATAAGACCCCCAAGGAGAGCACCGATACCTACATGGGACCTCGGCTTTGTCTTAGAAAAGCTCACACTGACTCCTTTTGAGCCAGCCAATACAGTTGATATAAAATTCTTATCATGGAAAACTGCTCTGCTCCTAGCAATAACTTCAGCAAGAAGAGTCTCAGAGTTACAGGCAATAATGGCAGTGGAACCTTTTATCATTTTTCATCTGGACAGGGTTTCTCTAAGGACAAACCCAACATTTATGCCAAAGGTAGTATCCAGTGTGGCTCTTAACCAAACCATTAATTTGCCAACATTTTATCCAAATCCCCAGAATAAAGGGGAGAGACTTCTGCACTCTTTGGACATACACAGGCAGCTACGCTTCTACTTGGACAAAACAAAAGTTTTCAGAAAAACTGAGCAACTGTTTGTAGCATATACTGCAGGATCACAAGGAAAGGCTATCTCAAAGCAGACTATTTCAAAATGGATAGGTCACTGTATTCGTTCCTGCTATGTACAGCATGGCAAGTCAGTGCCTAAGAATATTAGGCCACATTCTACCAGGGCAGCAGCCATTTCAGCAGCCTTTCTCAGAGGAGTATCAACCAAGGAAATTTTGGAGGCTGCAACTTGGAGTACAGTGCACACTTTTACCAAGCAACCTCTTTACTCTAAATCCAGAGCAGGCTTTGCCACTGCAGTTCTGCAGGGCCTCATAGCCATTCCTAATCCTATTTAGACCCAGCTGCCCTACCTCAGCTTTGGGATTCAACCCAAGTGTAATGACTGCAACAGTGAAACACGATGAACATAGTACAGTTGTGTACCTACCATAAATGTAGATGTTCGAGTGTATTCACTTTTGCAGTCCAGGTTACCCACCCTCCATCCCCCTTTCTTTGCTGGGACTTATCTATACTTCTCTATACTATACAACCTATGTGGTGTATTTGCTTGTAGATGAAGGCATTGTTTTTATTTTACTGTATGTTTTTATTAGCAATATGTATTGCCTACCTTCTTGGGGGCACCTGACATCTGGGGCAAGAAAAACTGAAGAAAATGGCGTCGGCTGCATCTTATATACCCCTGGCGCACTGACGTCAGGGAAGAGGCGACAGCAACCGATGCCGGACCAGGACTTTGGAATTCAGGCCGACTGCGGATAGCCTGCCAGCAGGATAACCCAAGTGTAATGACTGCAACAGTGAATACACTCGAATATCTACATTTATGGTAGGTACACAACTGTACTTTTCTCAGTCCCTCAGAAAATACTGTGAGCTGTTACAGAAGGAACTTGGAGAATCTGCACCCATTCCTCCAGTTCTGTCAGCTTTGGAGGATGTGTCTCTGTCACTGCCTGCAATTTTCCTGACAGTCAGCCAGCTGACCCTAAAAAGGCAGATAGAATGTATAAAGTTCATAATTTTAAGGTTTTATGTACTCATCCCACACCTGACCCAGAAACTATATATTTAGTTAATCCTACTGCTGCTAAACATTTGGCTAATTCCAGTCCTACTCTTTCTGACATGAATGGGACGATTATTGATATGCATAGGAAAAAAGTCTGTACTTCTACAACTTTGATTTTCAGGATTTAGAATTGTCAGGCTCATCTGTTAAAGTTTATTCAGACTAATTGCTAAAGTATGTGGAATGTTTTGTCTGCAGTTTCGTGTGAGGAAGAATCTGCTTTAATTTGGTTTCTTCCATTTTACAGGTCACAACTTATTGTTTACAGTGTGTGTTTGACTCATTTGATTCTTTTTACAGGCTATGGCCACTGTTACTGTTTTGTGGAGGTTTGCCCAGCTGTGTTCTCAGAACCTCCCAGATGATGTGAAAAACGAGATTTTAAATTCTCAATTGGATAGAGATTTAGTTTTTAGTTTCTCTGCTGCAGAGGTTATGAAAAAGTGTGATGAAACTGTTACATTGATAAAGGGAATCTTTTAAGATTTTCAGCCCTCCTTTTCCATATTTTTAAGGAATTCTGTAACCTTTCATTCAATTTCAATAAAAAAAAAATAAACAGTCTCAGTAAAATATGGGTAAATAGATGATGTTCATCGTGCATACAGCTACAGAAATCACAGTTGAGTTTTCTGCCGTCAGGCGGGTCCTCGGTCGGCCGAATTCCAAAGTCTAGATCCGGCGTCGGTTGTTGTCGCTTTATCTCCTGACGTCAGTGAGGCAGGGGTATATAAGACACAGCCGACGCCATTTTCTTAAGTCTTTTTTGCCGCGCGGTGCCCGAAGCAGAAGCAGTTCGCAAGTGCCGGTCGGCCAGCTCCTGAATTTACGAAAAATTGGAAACCGAAGTCTTCATTAAAGCTAAGTACCCCGTTGGGGAAACTTTTCTTGCCTCAGACCGATGTCAGAAAAAGTTGACAATTGTATTTCTTGTGGGAAGCAAATACAGCATAAGGATTTCCATTCCCTCTGCATACCTTGTTTAGGCCCAGACCACGATGTCTCGGGCTGTCGCTTTTGCGCTACTTTCAATAAACGCACTATTAAGCATCTGGCGGAGTTCGCCCAACACTTTTTTGGTAAAGCCTTTGATTATAAAATGTCGTCGGAGACTCCGACTACCGTTTTGTCCAAAAAACGCAAGGACAAGGACAGACACGCGAGGTCCGCGGTCCCCACCGACACCACGCCAAAACCAGCTACACGTGGTCCGGTTCTCAGCGAGACGCCTATGCAGTCCCTGACTACCGACGACACTTCTTTGGCGGTGTCTTCTGTAACTGAGACCGCATGTACCTCGGCCTTCACCCAGACTACAACCACCGAAGCCACTGTGAGCGTTGAGCCTCCTAATGTGGACAGGTCCACTTCCACCCATGGGGTCTTTAGACCCTCATCTTCCTTTTCCATTAAGGCCTTTACTAAATCCAAATCAGCCAGGCATCCCAAGAGGCCTGTTGCACAGGGCCCATCTCCAGGCCCCATGCCTAAAAAGCAGATGCTTAAAATGGCTGAGGATTTAATTACTCTTATCAGGGGTTCCCAACCCCCTCCAGACAAGAGACCCAGAGTGGAGGAAGATACTCCCTCTTCTGATCAGGGCTCCATTTTTTCAGAACATTCTGATGTAGAGGAACACTTTTTCTCCCCTTTTGAAGATTCTGATGCAGAGCAGTCCATTCCTTCTGTTTCTCCTCCTGAGGATTTTTCTTTCGGGGAAACCTTGCACACTTTGAGGGAACACTTCCATTGGGAAGGCCAAGACTTTTCTGATTCTAAGAAAAGACTTAGGGAATTTCTTTTGTTACCTCAACACAGACCTCTGGCGATACCTCCTGTCTTGGACATACTTGATAATGTTTATTTGGAGGCTTGCCTTAATCCGGATTCCCTGCCTCCTGCCCCAGTCAAGCCTGATAGGTACTACAGAGTTCCTAACTCTCACCAATTTCTTTACAAGATCCGTAATGCTGACCCTGAAACCATTTCTCAAGGCCCCAAGGGAATGAAGGCCTCTACTGCTAAGAATCCACTACCTTCGAAGAGAGTCAAGATCCTTAGAAAGGTGGGGAAAAAGGTATATACCTCGGCCACCCTAGCCATGAGGGCCTTAAATTGTCAGTTTCATATGCTTAAATATCAGCAGTTTCTGTTATCACAATTAAGAAATAAAATGTCTCAACCTGAACAACCAGATTTGAAGGAGTTGCAGGATATGATGCATAGTGCAGAACAAGTGGG
This sequence comes from Protopterus annectens, assembly GCF_019279795.1. Taxonomy (NCBI): domain Eukaryota; kingdom Metazoa; phylum Chordata; order Ceratodontiformes; family Protopteridae; genus Protopterus; species Protopterus annectens. The sequence continues at coordinate 509,442,449 of NC_056746.1, read as the reverse complement.
TAAACACACCTTACAATGTGGCTATGATGCCCTAGAGGCCTCAAGTAGAGCTGCTGTTACAGGATCAGTCATTCGTAGACATGCCTGGCTTAGGGAACAAATCTTGCCTGATCATGTGAAAGCTAAACTTCTAGATGCTCCTTTACAAAAGGATGTGCTATTTGGTACTAATGCTGAGGAGATATTATGGAAAATGGAAGAAAAAGCCAAATCTATGCAAACTGTCAAAGCTTTTCTACAGGTTCAACCACCACGTTTTAGCAGAAATTGACCTTCTAAAAACTGGTCCTTTCCAGCCATGGACAAGCCCCAAAGAGGTAGATACAGGCGCACAAGGGGCAGAGGACAATCACAAGGATCATATAGAGGCAGGCAATGGCAAACTCCAGCACCAAGAGGTGGCAGACAGTGCACAACAATACAGGAAACAAACCCAATGACTCCCTCCTTTCCATGCCAAGCAAGTCTCAGCTGGCAGCACCCTTGGGAGGAAAGCTGGCATTATTTACAAGAAATTGGCATATTGTCACAACAGACAAATGGATCCTGGACGTTATAAACAGAGGCTACAGATTTCATTTCCACACTCTTCCAAAAATGAGAGGCATGCCAAACCTGCCACACAATCAAAGGGCAGAGGCACAACTACAAATTTCAAAGCTCATAGACATGAAAGCTATTCAAGAGGTACCTACTCACGAACAAGGTCAAGGTTTTTATTCCAGGCTATTTCTGGTACCAAGGAAAGGAACCAACTGGAGACCCATTTTGGACTTATCCATCCTAAACACATTCTTACTCGTACCAAAATTCAAGATGCTCACATTACAGCAGCTTCTTCCCATGCTAGGCAAGGAGTTTTGGCTGGTAACATTGGACCTCAAGAAGGCATACCTGCATGTCCCAATCAGACAAAGCTGCAGAAGATACCTCAGATTTCTTGCAGGTTCAATCCACTATCAATTCTCTGCATTGCCCTTTGGCTTATCTACTGCGCCCAGAGTATTCATGAAATGCCTGGCATCAGTAATTGCCTACTGCAGACTTCAAGGGATACAAATTTACCCTTATTTGGACGACTGCCTGATCCAAGCGGACAGCAAGCACATACTTCTGGAACATCTGGCTTATGTAACACAGTTACTGCATTCTCTGGGATACACAATCAACAAAGAGAAATCCAGGCTAACACCATCTCAGAAAATAACTTTCCTGAGTGCCAACTTGGACACAAACACCCAGATGGCCTATCTTACGCCAGAAAAACAGGGGCAACTAACTCAGTACTTCAAAATACTAGCAAAATGTACCAGGCTTACTGCAAGGAAAATCCTGCAGGCTCTGGGCTTCATGGCATCTTGCATTCTTTTAATCCCATGTGCAAAGTTGCATATGAGGAAACTTCAATGGTACCTAAAGAACCTATGGTCTCAACACAGCCACAGTTTGGAAACAATAATACCAATAATTCCATGTTTGCAAAAGGAATTTCTATGGTGGGCCCAAGCATGTCAAACAAACACAGGTCTTCCATTCTGCAAGCCTCAAGCAAATCAAGTCATCACAACAGATGCCTCAGATTACGCCTGGGGGGTGCACATGACAGGCAGGTGCATTCAGGGCAAATGGTCCCAAAAGGAAAAGCACCTTCACATCAATCAAAAAGAAATGCTAGCAGTGATAAATGCAATTACAGCTTTCAAGGACCTCCTGCATCCAGGACAATTATTGATAAGAACAGACAACACCACAGTAATGTGGTACATAAACAAACAAGGAGGAACACATTCATACCCCCTGTGCAGACTAGCCATGACACTTTGGAACTTGGCTCTGGAATGGCAAATCGAACTTCAAGCACAGTACTTGCCAGGTTTGGAAAACACACTGGCAGACAATCTAAGCAGAAATATGACAGATCCACACGAATGGAAGTTGCATCCTCAAGTGTTTACAAAGATAATCCAAGCGTGGGGGAGGCCAGACATAGATCTCTTTGCCTCCCACAGGAATCATCAATTGGAAAAATTTTGTTCAAGGACCTTTCATCCAAAGGCCTGGAGAGTGGACGCCCTTTCATTCAGTTGGACAGCATGGACAGTTTACGCTTTCCCACCTCTGCCTCTTCTGCCCAAGGTGCTCTTGAAAGCAAGAGCAGACAGACCGAAGATGATACTGATTGCTCCAGACTGGCCAAGGCAACACTGATACCCACTCCTGAGGAGCCTAACACATACTCCTCCCTGGTCCCTACCTCTAATGCCTCTTCTGCTGACTCAGCACAGCTACAAAACTCTTCACAGTCAGCTGAAAACACTCAATCTCACTGCATGGAAAATTCCTTAACACCACAACAGACCCTACACCCCAAAGAGGTGCAGGATGTCATTTTGGAGGCCAGAAGGCCATCTACTAGAAAGGCTTACTCCGCAAAATGGAAACAGTTTTGCTCTTGGAATGAGAAAAAAGGCCAGGATCCTAGAAAACTGAATTTGCCTCCGGTATTACAGTATTTAGCTGGGCTGCTGAACAGTGGACTTTCATTTTCCTCCATAAAAATCCATGCCTCAGCCATTTCTGCAGAATTCAACACGGATCCACCCTTATTCTCTCACCCACTCTTAAGACAGTTCCTCAGAGGGGCTAAGAATATAAGACCACCAAGGAGACAACCAATACCAGCTTGGGATCTTAATTACATTCTAGAAAAATTAACATTGCCTCCCTTTGAACCAGCTGCCTCAACAGATTTGCAATATCTGTCCTGGAAAACAGCTTTCCTTCTGGCTATTACCTCAGCTCGTAGGGTTTCGGAACTACAAGCCTTCATGGCTGTGCAGCCCTTTCTCATCTTCCATCAGGACAGGGTTTCCCTTTGAACCAACCCGTCATTTATGCCTAAAGTGGTATCCAGGGTAGCTTTAAATCAAGCCATACACTTACCTACCTTTTACCCCAATCCTCAAAACAAAGGGGAAAGGCTGCTACACTCCTTAGACATCCATAGACAGCTACGTTATTATCTGGACAGAACAAAGCCCTTCAGGAAATCAGAACAACTTTTTGTGTCCTATGCTGTAGGAGCTCAAGGGAAGCCAGTTACCAAACAGACAATTTCAAAATGGATAGGCCACTGCATACGGTTTTGTTACTCCTATCATGGAAAATCTGTCCCTACAGGCATCAGATCCCACTCCACCAGGGCCACAGCTACCTCTACAGCCTTCCTCAGAGGAGTTCCTACCAAGGATATTTTGGAGGCAGCCACTTGGAGTTCTGTGCATACCTTCACCAACCACTACCACCTACCTTTATATTCCAAAACTAGAGCAGGCTTTGCCACTGCTGTGTTGCAGGGCATTCTGACTCATCCCAGTTCCACCTAGTGCCTACCACCCTGTGCGTAGCTTTGGGATTCTACCCATCTGTGATTACTGCAGCTGTATGCACGATGAACATAGTACAGTTTTGTACCTACCATAAATGTAGACGTTCGAGTGCTAATACAGCTGCAGTACAGTTTTTCATCCCTCCTTCCCCTCTTGGTAAAGGCCTAGGGCCTAACCCCTCTTCATACAACCTGATTGGGTTATCCTTCTATGGTATATTTGCTTGCAACTACTGATTTTTGATTATATTGCTTTGCATGTATATAAATATAATTTATGTATTGCCTTCCTTCTGGGGGCACCTGACATCTGGGGCAAGAAAGACTGAAGAAAATGGCGTCGGCTGTGTCTTATATACCCCTGCCTCACTGACGTCAGGAGAGAAAGCGACAACAACCGACGCCGGACCTAGACTTTGGAATTCGGCCAACCGAGGACCCGCCTGATGGCAGAAAACCCAACTGTGATTACTGCAGCTGTATTAGCACTCGAACATCTACATTTATGGTAGGTACAAAACTGTACTTTTAAAAAAATGGCCAGGGGGTCCAAAAAGAATTGAGGAACCCCAAAATGATGGACATTCCAGCAAGTCAGAATGACAATTTAAGGACCCTGCCCCCTAGCAGTCCTTTTTCCCTTCCACAAAATCTGAATTCAGAGTTCTGAAGAAGCCCAAAATGTTAAAGGACAAAAGCATTTAACTAAACCTATTGGAGTGCGTTTTTTATATTAAATTATATTCATTTTATGAACTTCCTCATTCTGTGCTTTATTAGCAATGTCTTTTCCTCCTTGGAACTGTGTTACATCTACTGTACTATCTATACTAACTGATACAAGCTCGAGATTACATACTCCAAATTTGCTCCCATCTGGGTATTTCAGGCAATTACAACAAATCTCATTTGGAACCAACTCAAGCATTAGAATTTATCTGTGCCTTTTTCAACATGATCACACAAACAGCATCTCTTCCTTTGAAGAGAGTTAAATTTATTCAGTTCCAGGTTAGGAAAATCATCCAAAACTCCTCACTCTCAGCTCAATTAATCCTTCAAGCTTTAGGGTCCATGTCAGTGGCAATCATCCTAGTACCATTATCAAGGTACCACATGAAAATACTACAAAGGACCGTAGCTACTCAATGGTCCTTTCTTTGCCACCCTCTGTCTAGTCAGATAAAGATAACTCAAGGTTGGAAGAAATGTCTCCTATGGTGGATACAATCAAATCAATTGCAAGAAGGTCACCCCTTTGTTCTTCCTCAGTTCAAGGCCATAGTGACCACAGACACCTCCCTGATGGGGTTGGGGGGCATCCTGGGAAGGACAGTCCAAGACGAGCAGTCCCCAGAAAAGGGCAACATGCATATCAATGTCCTGGAAAAGAGAGCTATCTTAATAGCATTGCAAGCCTTCTAAGACACTCTTCCTGCTGGGACTATTGCGATTCAGATGGAAAGCATGGCAGTGATCTGGTATATCAACAAACAAGGGGGAACCAAATCTTAACCTCGTGTCGATAAGCTCTAATAGTGTGGCAATGGGTAATTTCATCCAGTCAGTTTCTGATAGCATTGTACATTCTGGGGAAGTCCAATGTGATTGCAAACCAGTTGAGGAAGTCTATTCTAATGCTTCAGGGGTGTTCTCTCAGTATGAAGGTGGCAGAGAGGATTTTCTGTCAGTGGGGTCAACCGTGCAGTGACCTTTTTGCAGTGAGTTTTTTGCCCTCATCCCCCACCGGGGGAGTCGCTATGAGATGCACTCCATCACAGTGGGGCAGCCAGCCTCCTTTATTCCTTTCCACCGACAATCCTCATTCCCAAATTTCTTCAGATAGCATCCCAATTGAAGAGCACAGTAATTCTCATTGCTCCTTATTGGCCTCATCAGATTTTGTTTCCCTTTCTTTGACCTCATCTTCTTCATCCCCCTTGGGTCCTGGATCCAACTCCAGACATTCTGTTTCATTCGATAGACTCTGTTCATCCAGACATTTTGGGCCTAAAATTGACTGCTTGGTTTCTCCACTTCCATTGATTGCTAGACAGCTCAAGCTGTCCTTCCCAGTCCATTATATCCTTTTATCTTCTCACTAAGCTTCCACCAGAAAACCTTACAAAAGTAAAAGGAAAAGATTTGTTTTTTGGGCACAACAGAATCAATTAGATCCTTTTTCTGCTCCTGTTTCTAAAGTTCTGAAATTCCTGACAACAATCTTCAGTGAAGGAACTAGCTCTTCTACTGTGAAAGTACAATTAGCTGCCATCTCCATCTTTCATGTTGGAAGAGGTAATTAATTTTTAGCATCTTCCAAACTTTGTCAAGCCTTTCTAAGAGGAACTCTTCTTCTAAGACCTCCTATTAAGGATCCTACTCCCCCTTGGGATTTGAATGTAATATTACAGGCTCTAACCCAGTCTTCATTCAAACCTTCAGCTAAGACAGAACTAAAATATTTAACTTGGAAAACTATATTTTTGGTAGCAGTTACTGCTGCCAAAAGGGTTTCTGAATTGCAGGCCTTGTCTTATAAGCCCCCTTACTTGATTTTTTTTGTAAAGACAGAGTTTCCTTAAGAACCAACCCTTCCTTTCTTCCTAAGGTGGTGTCAGAATCTAATATCAATTAAATTATCAATCTGCCAGTCTTCTTTCTAAATTTTTTCAAACAAGGTGAGTATGTTGCACCTAGTAGACATTCACAATTATGTTTTTACTGACATAGAATGAAAGAATTTAGAAAAATAGAACTGTTTGTATCTTTTTTGGATTCAAAATTGGGCAAATCAGACTCTAAAGTCACATTAGTTAAATGGTTGACTAATTGTATTACCTTTGTTTATACTGAATTGGGCATATCATTATTCAAACCACCAAGAGCACATTCCACAAGATCTATGGCTACCTCTTCAGCTTTTTTGTGAAGAGCTTCTCTAGATGATATTTGTATAGCCGCAATTTGGGCCAAGCCTCAAGCTTTTATTGTTCATTACAAATTAAATCTGGTCTCTGGGGGCAGAGCAGCTTTTGGTTTAACAGTACTCAGGAATATCCTTCCTTAGGGTCCTCCTGAGATTTAGGTAGCTGCGGACTCTGTTCCAGGAGTTGAGAAATGAATGAAAATTGACATCAGATAAACAAGTTATGCACTCACCATAACGTTTCATCTGTGTTGCCCGTTTTCATTCTTCCTCAACTACCCTCTCACCAACCCCCTCCAAGTCATTCTTTTGGATACATTTGAAGATGCTGAAGGATCCTTGTTCCTTTCTTTGAGTCTCAGTCTTTGCTGGTTATATTAATATTTTGATTCATGTGCAATGCTGTATGAGTATAAAGGGCAGCAAACAAAATGTTAAGAACTAGCATTATGAATAAGGGAGGAGCTTGAGAGCTTTCAGTGATCCATAGCTAGTAAAGTGGCCGACCCAAGAGTTATGGAAGAATGAAGATGGACAACACAGATATGCTGAGTACATAACTTCTTTTTCTCCTGTCAGGAGGTTCAACTCTTTCAGGTTCTGCTCACCACTTGCCAGGCATGCTTTTTCAGCTAACCATGGAGATCTGCAAAAAGAAAAAAGTTCAGTGGCAGTCTTCTGTAGTCCAGACAGCTTTCTCATTGCCTCCGCTGCTAAGTGACTTTGCTGTGGTCAAATTAGGTACCTTAGACTGTTCATCATCTTCTACTGATTTTACTGGAGTTGCTCCTCCAGAAGCTGCTAAGCACAGAGAGTTAGTCATTTCCTCTGCAGCTGTTGGATTGTCATTATTGGGCAGGGGATAACCACTCTTGTTGGTTTTTGGGAAGGGAGCTGGTGGTGCTTTACCACAAAGCCGACCTTCGTTGCCTGATTCCTTGGTAAGAGAGCCATCCTTGGGTCTGGCTTTTTCTAAAGGGTCTCCTAGAAAGAGAAATTAGAAAGTCATGCACGTTTCTCCCCCTTTACCTCCCAGGATGGATCAAGAAGACAATCTTGGTTTTACAAAGCACTTATTTCAAGCCATTAATTAAATAAATTCTGTACCCTCACAGCATGCTAATAGAAAAAGGTTTACTTCTCCTTTAGATTCAGAGTCCCAGTTTGAGGAACATAATTTAGACTGGGTTAGCTTTTCTCCATTACCCATACCACAAGAGGAGAATTTGGATTATAATAAGATTATTTCTTTAGATTTTCCCCCTGCAGAATTCCTTTTCTGAAACTATAGCTAGGATGAAAGAATTGTTTCATTGGGAATATAATGAAATTTTATCATCATAACAGAAGTATTATGACATACTGCAGCTGGAATTTCCTCAACTTGCAGCTGTTCCTTCAGTTTTTCCAGCTTTTGATGCTGTGTTTTTGACACCTTGATGTATGCTTGACAGTCAGACGTCTGCCCTTAAAAAGCCTGATGAATTATACAGTGTTCCTCAGACATACAGATACTGTTTTTTTCTAATCCTAACTTAGGTCCTGCAGTTATTTCCTTGGTAAAGCCATTAGTGGTCAAGCATATTGCAAATACTAATCTTACTCCATCTAACAATGATGGGGAAGTTTTTGATAGAGTTGGGAAAAAAGGTTGCTGTTCTTTTGCTTTAGCCTTCAGAATTCAAAATTGTCAGTCTCTTATCTCTAAATTCATGCTTGCTTCTCTGGATAATATGAGAATGTTAAATGCCAAGGTATCCTTTTCAGAGGTTAAGACTTTCATTCAGTTCATTACTTGCTTCTCTGTCTCATGTAACCAATCATAATAGTAGTAGTACCCTTTGGAAAGTCGACCACCCTAGGAAATTACCTAAATAATAACCCACCACTAAGAGTGGACCCATTAGTCATGGATCTGTGGACTTATATGGATAGTAACTTGACTTTTGACCAACATGTGTTTGAAGTAGGAATTCCAAGATGGCTGCATACTGAGTAACAGCTTGATGTTCTTCATTCCACATTGCTGCAGTCCTAACTATTGGGTAGTCCGCTGTCCAGTCGGCCCGAATACCAAAGTATATGGCTGACGTCGGTCAGGGCGCATTAGACTGACGTCAGTACGTCAGGGTACTAATGCGCATGACCGGGGTCATATCCTCAGTCTTTTTGCCGCATGGTCCGATGCAGAAGCAATTTTGCGAGTGCAGGTTGGCGTTCTGAAAGTTTCTGAAGCCAGAGTTTCAGACCGAATCAAAGTTGGCTAAGTACCCCGTTGGGGAATATTTTGGTTTTTTCTTGCCTCAGTATTTAACTGGATGTCAGAAAAAGTAAATAACTGTATTTCTTGTGGGAAACAGATACCTCATAGGGATTACCATACTTTGTGTATACCTTGTTTGGGGCCTGAGCACGACGTTGTTGGATGCCGCTCTTGTGCTAGATTTAACAAACGCACTATTAAGAGAAGGTTAGACTGTGCCAGGTTAGTGTTTGGGAAGCGTTGTAATTATAAAATGCCGTCGGATGCTCCGGACAAAACAGCAAAGCCTAGAATGGAAGAACCGACAGTCCCAGGCGTCGGTTCTTTAGAAACTCAGTGGAGCCGGAGGTTTTGCCAGGTGTTTCTTTGGAGTCTCAGGGAGACTTTACTGTTACAGGATGTATCCTCTCAGGAAGTAGGCCAGGCTGAGGGGCCTCTCAGGTGGCTGTTCTTCCCTCTCTTCCTAAGGTGGTCAGAGCCTCCCTTCTGTTTCTAAGGCTTCTTTGAGGGCAGGCCGAGTTTTGCTTCAGTGGGGTTTCTCCTAGTGCTTCAGGGTCTTTGCCTAAGAAACATATGCTTAAAATGGCAGAGGATTTGATTACTATGATAAGGGGTTCTATGCCGGGTCCTGATAAGTGGCCTAGCGTGGAACCTGAGTTTGAGACTTTTGAGCAATGCTCGGAGGCTTCTGAGTCTTGACTGAAGACTTGCAGGAGTACCCTCCTTATTCTGATTCTGATGTGGATGATTCTACTCCTTCAGCTTCCCTCCTGAGGATTTTTCATTTTCAGAGACTCTGCATTCCATGAGGGAGCATTTTAAATGGGAAGGTCAAGATTTCTCTGATTCCAGGAAAAGGCTTAGGGAATTCTTGTTTTACCCCAGCATAGGCCTTTAGCTATACCTCCTGTTTTGAATGTGGTGGAAGATGTTTTTGCAGAGGCTTCCCTGAATCCTGATTCTTTGCCTCCTGCCCCAGTTAAACCGGATAGGTATTATAGGGTGCCTGAAGCTCATAAGTATCTTTTAAGAGTCCTAGGGCAGACCCGAAACTGTCTCTCAGGGGCCTAAAGGTGTGAAGGCCTCAGTTGTTAAAAATCCTGTCCCTCCTGATAAAGAGGCAAGGGCTTTGGATAGATGGGGAAAGAAAGTGTATACTTCTTCCACTTTAGCCATGAGGGCGTTGAATTGTCAGTTTCACATGTTAAAATATCAGAATTATCTTCTTTCACAGTTGAAATCTAAGGTGGATGCTCTGGCGGAAGGTATTGAGTGTAAAGAGTTGCAGGATTTAGTTCATGTGTCTGAACAGGTGGGTAAACATTCCTTGCAATGTGGTTTTGATGCTGTGCAGGCCTCCTCCAGGGTGGCTGCCACTGGTTCTGTTCTTCAGGCACGCCTGGTTGAGAGATCAGAATTTAGCTGAGCATGTTAAGACACGGATTTTGGATGCTCCCTTGCAGTCTGATGTGTTGTTTGGTTCGCCTGTAGAAGCAGTTTTGAAGAAAATGGAGGACAAGGCTAAGTCTATGCAAACTGTTAAAGATTTTTGCAGGTGCAGCCTCCAAGTTTAGTAGAAATTGGCCTGCTAAGGGATGGACTTATCCTGCTTATGATTCCCAGTCTAGGGGTAGGTCTAGACGTGGTAGGGGCAGAGCTCAGGGTTCTTTTAGGCCTAGAACAGAGAGTTCCCCTGCTCAGACTTCTGGTGAGGGCAGGGGTCAGTCCTTTCGTAAGCAGACCCAATGACCTGCCTTTTCAGCTGCCAGTTCATTCTCGCCTGGCAGCACCGTTGGGAGGAAGACTGTCTCTTTTCAAAGAAAATTGGGATTTAATTACCCAAGACAGATGGGTTCTGGATATCATTCACCACGGTTACAGGTTTTATTTCCATACCTTGCCTCCTTTCAAAGGCATGCCAGACATTCCTCCTCTACAAAGACAAGAGGCTCACAAGCAAATTTCTCAGTTACTCCTAATAGGGGCCATTCAGCCGGTTCCTGTGCCAGAAAGGGGCCTAGGATTTTATTCTCGCCTGTTCCTAGTAGAAGGGGAACACGTGGAGACCAATTTTGGATTTATCTATCCTCAACACTTATCTGGACATTCCCAAGTTCAAAATGTTGACGTTACAACAGCTTTTACCTCTGCTGGGCAAAGATCACTGGATGGTAACTTTAGATCTCAAGGAAGCTTACCTTCATGTGCCTATAAGACTAAGTTGCAGAAAGTATCTGCCTGGAAATTCTCATTATCAGTTCTCTGCATTGCCCTTTGGCTTATCTACTGAGTATTCACAAAGGTTCTGGCTCAGTGATAGCTTACTTCAGGCTAAAGGAATTCAAATCTATCCTTACTTGGACGATTGCCTGATTCTGGCTCAAGAAAAGGAAGACCTTCTACAGCATTTGGAATATGTCATAGCAGTGCTAAGATGCCTAGGGTATTCTGTGAGCGAAATAAAGTCCAGTCTAGTACCCTCTCAAGACATGTGCTTTCTGGGTGTGAGACTGAATACAGCAGCCCAGATGGCCTTTTTAACCCCGGACAAACAAAAGAATCTTTCCAGTTACTTCCTTCAACTATCTCTTCAGTCCGGGCTGACTGCAAGGACAGTCCTTCAAGCCTTAGGGTTCATGGCATCTTGTATTCTGGTGCTTCCCAATGCCAAACTGCATATGAGGAAGCTACAATGGTATCTCAAAAATGTATGGACACAGCACTGCCAGGATTTGGACACTGTCATTCAAATAATACCTTGCATTCAAAAGGAATTTTTGTGGTGGGCTCAGGAATGTCACCTAAACAAGGGACTCTCTGTGACCCGGCCAGAGGCGAGTCAAATTATAACGACAGATGCCTCAGACATTGCTTGGGGAGCTCATCTAAATGGAAAGTGGATACAAGACAAGTGGCCTGCCAGACTACAGCATCTACATATCAACATGAAGGAGATGTTAGCAGTCCAGTTTGCATTAATGGCTTTCAAGGAGTTACTTCTTCCAGGGCAGGTGTTGATTCTAACAGACAACACAACTGTCATGTGGTACATCAACAAACAAGGGGAACACATTCTTACCCATTGTGCAGGCAAGCAATGATTTTATGGGAGACTGCGCTCAGCTTGCAACTAACTCTTCAGGCAAGGTTTCTGCCGGAGCACAGAACTCCTTAGCAGATGTGTTGAGCAGACAAATCATGGATCCCCACGTGGAAACTGGATCTTCGTGTATTTCAAAAGTTGACAGTGTCCTGGGAACTCCAGACATAGATCTGTTCGCTTCTCCACTAAACCACCAGCTGCCAAAGTTTTGCACAAAGAGGTTTCATCACACAGCTTGGAAAGTGGATGCTCTTTCTTTCAGTTGGAAAACTCTTCATGTGTATTTCCACCTCTGCCTCTTCTTCCAAAGGTGCTTCTAAAGCTCAGACAAGACAAGCCAAGGATGATTTTAATAGCTCCAGATTGGCCTCGGCAGCACTGGTACCCATTACTGAGGAGTCTGGTAAAGAAGCCTCCATGGCCTTTACCCTTGATTCCACATCTGTTGTCTCAGAATGACGTGCTCAATGTCAAGCTTCACTCTCTTCATCTAACAGCCTGGCATATTCTGTTTTGAAAGACAGCAGGTCTCAACTTCCTCAACAAGTTTTAAATGTGATTATGGAAGCCAGAAGACCTAGTACAAGGAAAGTGAAAATGGAAGAGATTTTTATTTTGGACTGCAGCAAAGAATTTGGAGATTTCGAGCCTAATTTGAGTGTGGCTCTTCAATATCTTACTGAGTTATTGGACAAAGGTTTGTCTTTCTCTTCCATTAAGATTCATGCTGCAGCAATTTCAGCTCACTATGATTGTGATCCACCATTGTTTTCACATCCTTTGTTCAAGCAATATCTTAGAGGGCAAAGAATATAAGACCCCACGTAGAGCTCCTACTCCTGCTTGGGATCTCAATTTTGTGTTGGAGAAACTTACTCTACAACCTTTTGAGCCTGCAGCTACTGCTGAACTGAAATACTTGTCATGGAAGACTGCTTTTTTCTTCGCCATTACTTCTGCAAGAAGGGTTTCTGAGTTACAGCCCCTTATCGCGGTTGAGCCTTTTGATTTTTCATAAGGATAGGGTATCATTTAATCCTTCCTTTATGCCTAAAGTGGTTTCTAGTGTGGCTTTAAACCAAACTATTCATTTGCCTACGTTTTATGCAGATCCCCAAAATAAAGGGGAAAAGATTTTGCACACTTTAGATGTACACAGGCAATTGCGTTATTATTTGAGCAGGACTAAGGATTTTAGGCAGTCTCAGCAGTTGTTTGTTTCTTTTGCTTTGAGTTCTCAGGGCAAGCCTGTGTCAAAACAAACTATTTCTAGATGGATTGGGTGTTGCATTACATTTTGTTATTCCCATCATGGCAAGGAGATTCCAGCTGGGATTAGGCCTCATTCCACTAGGGCTACTGCCACTTCAACAGCATTTCTGAGGGGTGGCAACTAAGGATATTTTGGAGGCAGCTACTTGGAGTTCAGTGCATACTTTCTCTAAGCATTATCACCTTCCTCTCTACTCTAAGTCTAGGGCTGGTTTTGCCACAGCTATTTTGCAGGGCATGTTGTCAGTTCCTGCTTCCTTATGATTTGCCAGCCTCCCTTACCTCTGCTTTGGGATTCTACCCAATAGTTAGGACTGCAGCAATGTGGAATGAAGAACATAGTACAGTTTTGTACCTACCATAAATGTAGATGTTGATCCACATTGCTGCTCCTTCCCTCTGTGTTTAGGGGTGGTTGTGTAGGTGAGGTTATATTCTGCTAATTTTGTATATTTTATATATATATATATATTTTGGTGCAGGTATGTTGGGAGTTTTTGGTTTTTGGCCTTATCTTTTCAGGGTCTTCTGACATCTGGGGCAAGAAAAGACTGAGGATATGACGTAGGTCCTGCGCATTAGTATTGGTATTCGGGCCAACTGGACAGCGGACTACCCAATAGTTAGGACTGCAGCAATGTGGATCCTCGAACATCTACATTTATGGTAGGTACAAAACTGTACTTTTCTAGCTCTCCCAGTGTGAAAACAGTAACTCAGCAGAGAGGGCTAGTAGACTTGTGTATATGGGTGAATTTCAGTAACTGGCTAGTAAGTACACTGCCTGAATGCCAGGAATAAAGAAATACAGAAGACCTTGAAAAAAATCAGCTACAAAAGTGATGGAGAAACACTGACTAGGGAGAGTTCTGTAGATGTTCAGCAAAAAGTAATGCAACTTTCAGATATGACTTCCAATAACCTACAGGATGATATAAGACCACTGCATACAGACCTGGTTAAAATAAAACACTGATAGAGTATAACAACACAAGCAACAAAAGGCTGGAACAAATTGAAGAAGTTTTATACAGATATTCAGATGAGATGATAAAGCTGCAATAATCAGAGGTCAAAATGAAGAAAAAGCTGGCTGAATATGAGACTGTGCAGGAAGAGATGTTTCAAAAACTAATAGAATTAGAGGACATAGCATGTAGGGAAAACTTGAGATTTTCACCTGTACCAAAGAAGCTGGAAGGAACAGACTGCATTAAATTTATGGAAGCACAAATAAGCAACTGGACTGGTATACCACAGCAGGATTTATTAGTTGAATGGGCACATTGTGTATGCTCCAAATCTAGTTATAGGAAAGCAACCTAGACCTTTAATAGTAAAGATGCAATCCTACCAGCAGAAAGAGTTGATTTTGTCAAAACTGTGGTGGAAGAACAAAATAATAAATGTAGGAGAAAACAGAGTGCTTGTGGAGAATGATTACTCGTATACTAGGCAAAAGAGAAGTAAATTCATTCCTCTAGTCAGAGAATGTTGAGACACACATGGGAAATTCAAACTGCTGTATTCAGCTGTCTTCAAGGTATTCTTCCCTGGAGGGGCAAAATCATTTTTTGATGAAGTGTATGCTAAGGAGGAAATATAAAAGTTTGTCCAACAAAAACTGAGCTGTGAAACAGAAGGAGATTCAGCTTCCTGTTCTTCTGGTAATAAAGACCATGGAGGGTCTACACCTGTGATACCTGTTCCAGCATTTCAACAGAAAATGTTGGAGAAAAGGAAATGGAGCACAAGAGTTGACTAGAAGAATCGAGAGTATATTGGAAATGAAGCAGCGGGAGGATTTGGATGATGGAGAGGAACAGTAATAAAATCAGTAACTTAATATGGGATTGCAATGCAATAATTATATTTGTAAAATATGACGGCACAAGAAAATCTGGAAATATTGGGCTTCAAAATTTGTTTGGTGAGTGGGGGACTGTAAAGTATATGCCCTACTTTGTGTCATTAATGCTCAGAAAAATGCTTTGGGGAGGGTAGAGAGGGGAGAACGCTAACTGTAAGTTAAAAAAACACTTTATTTTCTTAATAGTACTGTATCTATATTGCATGTTTTTTTCCATGCTATTTTTGGGTGTAATGAGGATTGTAAACAGGTGGTGTTTTCATTTTTCTCCCCTCTTCTCTTTTTTTCTTGTGCAGTTTGAGAAACATAGGCAATGTAATGATAGAAAAAAAGGAAAAAGGGAGCCTGGTTAAGGGGGAATGACAGAGTTCAAATTAACATGCTTTTTTTCATTCTTGCATGGGGAAATGACTGATTTTAAGGACCTTTGTTTTAAGACAGAGAGCAAGTAAATGAAAAAGAATATTGAATATTATAAGGCTTTTTTTCTATCACTTACAAATATGTATACCAAGTAGTATTTCTGCAGCTGGTCTTCATGCCTCCATGGAGACAATCTGATGAAGAGAAACTGGAGACAGTCTGGTGGAAGGGGATTGGCTGAGGGAAAAGAAGAAAAAGAACAGAGAAATTGAGTAGGATATAATGTTCCCTAAAAACAATCGGGTTTTCCCAGATGTGACAGCTTTAAAGATAATACAAAACCAGTTAAACTTGAAGTAAAGTTCTCTCAGTTTTTTTTAATGCAATGGGGATACTAATATAAAAAGGTGCTTTTTTTTTTTTCCACCCATCTTCTCTCTTTTTTCGTTGTTCACTTTTGAGACATGTAGACACTGCAATGGAAAAAAAATAAAGAGGGGAGGAGATGGGGGGAGTGGAAGGGTCTGGATAAGAGAGTATGACAAAAGAAAAATCAATGTGCTTTTTCCCATGCTAGCATAGGGAAATAACTGGGTAAAAACCCTAGGAGTTATCCAGTAACAAGTTTATTACAAAACATGTAAATGAAAAAGATTGGTGAATATTGTAAAGCTTTTTTTCTGATAAACAAGGTACTCTTAGCAGTTTTGTGTCTGGTTTGCATGTCAGTAGAAAACAATTTGATAAAGAGAAATGGCTTAGAGGAAGTGTTCATTGAAAGAAAGCATTCAAGTGTTTTCTCTGCTGGGAGAGTTGTAAAGAAATACAAAATCAAATAGCACTTACCAGTAGCACAGGCTATACCATGTGTCTTAGCATGACTAACCCTACTTTTTGATTAACTATAGCCTGTATGTGTAGCTATCAACTTAGAACTTATGTTCCTATTAGGAAGCACAACTTCAATATTTGAAGATATACATAGTTTTGTGTGTTTAAGTTCATATGTTTTAGGAGAGTTTTTTTGGGGGGGTTGTTTGTTCTGTTTGAGTGCTTTCAAAAAAAAAAACAAAACGTTATATAAGATGTGACATAGGCGCAAATGAATATGACATGAAACAACTGTATAGAAGACCAACCTGCAGAACAGTGGTTATATATAAAAGATGGTAATAATAACTATATAAGAAAATGATGCTTTCTGTAATGTCTTTCAAGTGTGAATGGTCTTACAGATAAATATAAAAAAGAAAGAGTAGCGAACTATATTTAAAAATGTAGAGTGAAAATAGCTGTGCTACAGGAGACACACCTGGAAAGAACTGAACATGTGAATTTGATAAAGAAAGATTTTCAGTATGGTTACTCAACAGAATATCTGGGGCAAAGGAAAAAGGTAATGGAAGATATATAGTACTAAGGGGCTACTGTCAAGGGAGAAGGATTACACTAGCATGCATTTACATCTCCCCTAAAACTGCTATAATGGAGCATAAGAAAGTTCTGGGAGAAATAATCCGCTTTCATCAAGGAACATTACTTATAGATGGGGACTGGAATTTGGTTTGCAGCAGTGAAGATGTTCCTGGGGGCTAGAAGGGAAAATATAGCAAAGGATGGTAGATTTTTGAAGAAATTTATGAAAATGTTTGGCATGGAAGATGTGAATTCAGTACTAGGAGTTCAGAGTGAATTTACATATTACTCACCGAGATACAAAAACTTGGCTAGGCTAGATAGATTTTATGCCTCACAGGAACATGTGCGTTTACTTGAAGGTCTTGAAACACACCCAACAACTATTTCAGATAAAGCACCAATAATAACTAAAATAAAAACGCAACGTAATGAAATGAAAATGAGACACCGGCACTTTCCCACCTATCAGTTGAAAAGAGATGACTTTAAGGAATGGGTTTTGGAATTAATTCAGGAGCTGCTTGAGAAGATAGAATTATCTTATGAAAACATAGCTAAGGCGCAGGATAAAATTAAAGTGGAGTTTAAAACTAGGTTGAAAATAAAAGAAACAGAGATATGGTTAAACAGTAACAAGAATTATTTAGTGGGATTCACAATTGTTAAAGTATTGCAAAATAGGAGGAATCTCTCAGAACAAGAAAAGGAGCAACTGCAGAATGCTTAACAGAAACTAAGGAATTACCTCGATAATATGCATGAGTGTAGAAAGATTGTTGTTAAGCAACTATTTTTTGATAATAACTCTAGATTACAAAAACTGCTAGCATAACGACTCATTCAAAAAAAAGCAGAAAGTGCTGTCATCAAGCTTAGGGAGACTGTAACAAGGAAGATAACAAAAGATCCTATAGAAGTATTATTACTATTTCGGAAATAGGTTCAAAGGTGTTTACTAGGCTAATGACCACAAGGGCCTTTTTAAGCCTAGCTACGCATCCCAAATCTCTGACAAGTTCTGATACCCTTGATAAGTGTAAACAGGGAGATGAACCATTTACAGGTTAGCTGTGTCCATTAAAGAGATAAGTGCCAAACCAAGGATGAATTCCTGTTCCCCATCAAGTTGTCCAGAGTGCATTTGAATTGAGTTAGGGAGGAATGCTGCTTCACATGGATGAGGAGCCTGTTACTGTTTCTCCAGCAGGTCCCATTTATATCACAGGTAAAGTTTAAGACTTTAGAATGGGTAATTCTGGTGCTTTCTGTTTTTTGGATATGCAGGAGGTCCATCAGAGTGGGATCTGACAGTGCCCTGTATGTCAGGCATAGATCTCCCCTCAAAAGCCTGTAGGAGACAGAATACAGGGATAGACCCTTGAGTTGGTCTGCACAGGACATTTACTTAAGCCCTGTATTCTTTCAGTGAGGAACCTCTGTGCACGTTCCAGTAGTTGGATATGCCTGGTTAGGTACATACCAAAGGGGGCATTGTACTCGATGATGGGCCTGATGAATGCTGAATACAGTGGAATAGTGACTTCCTTGGACTTAGATGCCATACCTTTGTTTATAAGTTATGCAACATAGAAGGATTTCCTCACTACTGTAGACATGTGATGGTCGGGGTGTGTTGTCAGTATGGTAGTTAACAGGGGTGGATGACTTACCAAAGGATATTATTATGCATTTCTTGGCATTTAGTTGTCGTCCATAGCTCTGACACCAGTTATTTGTCTGTGTCATCCCCTCCTGGAGAACATTTGTGTCACTGTGGGATTCAGTGACAGCTCCTAATTTGCAATCATCTGCAAATTAAGTCAGCCAGAGATCACTGACATTGGCCTTGACTTTAGAGAAGTAAATGCCAAAAAGGAGCAGTCCAAGGACTGTTCCATGAGGGACTCCACTTGTGACTGGCCCCTTTGTAGAGGTTGACTCTACAATTATAACTTCCTGGGTCCCGTCTGTGAGCCAGTTGGCTATCCACTGGGTGGCGTACAAGTTTGTACCTAACCTCTTGAGTTTGTCAACAATGCCCGAGTGAAGTATTGTGTCAAATGCCTTGGCCAGGTCAAGGTAGGCAGTGTGAACCATTTGCCCTTATCCATTGCTTTGGTGACCTTCTGAAAGAAGTCCACCAGGTTGAGAAGGCATGCTCTGCCCTTGACAAAACCAAATTGGGTTGGGCCCAGTGTCTGGAGATTTACTGTATCACTACTGATCATTTCTCTAATAATTATTTCCATGGCTTTAACATATAAGACTAGTGAGACTTATGAGTCTGTAGTTTCCAGGGTCTGTAGATGGCCCATCTTTGTGCAGAGGGATGGCTGTTGCTGTTCTTCATTCATGCGGCACAGGGCCTGTTTGGAAGCTGTAGTTAAATAGCAATTCCAGAGGTTCTGATAGGTAATGTTTCATGCTATTTAGAAGGCATCCTGGGATGTTGTCTGGTTCCACTGATGCAGTGTTCTTGGCCTTAGAGAGATCATTAAAGACCTGTTCCCTAGTGATAGCAGGGGGAGTTATATTTGATGGTATTTCCTGAGGGAAGGTTGAGGGAGAGAGAGAGGTAAAGTTGGAGCTGAATTTGTTGGACAGTAAGTTTGCTATACAGTGGATATAAAAAGTGTGCACACCCCTGTGAAAATGCCAGGTTTTTGTGATATAAAAAAATGAGACCACAGTAAATAATTTCAGAACATTTCCCACCTTTAATGTGACATACAACCTGTACAATTCAATTGAAAAACAAACAAATCTGTTGGGGGGAAAATATAAAAAATAAAAAATGTACAATAAGCTGGTTGCATAAGTGTGCACACCCTTAAACTAATACTTTGTTGAAGTACCTTTTGACGTAATTACAACATCCGGTCTTTTTGGGTAGTAGTCTATCAGCATGGCACATCTTGACTTGGAAATATTTGCCCACTCTTCCTAGCAAAACTGCTCCAAATCTGTCAGATTATGAGGGCAACTCTTGTGCACACCCCTCTTCAGGTCAACCCACAGATTTTCTATTGGATTTAGGTCTGGGCTCTGGCTGTGCCAATCCAAAACTTTAATTTTCTTCTGGTGAAGCCATTCTTTTGTTGATTTGGATGTATGCTTGGGGTCATTGTCATGCTGAAAGGTGAAATTCCTCTTCATCTCCAGGTTTCTAGCAGATGCCTGAAGGTTTTGGGCCAGAAGTGTCTGGTATTTGGAACTGTTCATAATTCCCCTCCACCTTGACTAAAGCCCCAGTTCCATCTGAAGAAAAGCAATCCCAAAGCATGATACTGCAACCACCATGCTTCACCGTGGAGATGGTGTTCTTTTGGTGATGCAAAGTGTTGTTTTTGAGCCAAGCATACCTTTTGGAATTGTGGCCAAAAAGTTCAACCTTGGTCTCATCAGACCATAACACATTTTCCCACATGCTTTTGAGAGACTTGATGCATTGTTTTGCAAATTTTAACTGGGCGTGGATGTTTTCTGTCTAAGAAAGGGCTTCTGTCTTGCAACCCTACCCCATAGTCCAGACATATGGAAAATACGGGAGATTGTTGTCATGTGTAGTACACAACCAGTACTTCCCAGAAATTTCTGCAGCTCCTTCAGTGTTGCGGAAGGTCTCTTGGCAGCTTCCCTGACCAGTTTTTGTCTTGTCTTTTCATCAATTTTGGAGGTACGTCCAGTTCTTTGCAACATCACTGCTGTCCCATATTTTCTCCACTTTTTGATGACTGTCTTCACTGTGTTCCATGGTATATCCAATGCTGTGGACATTTCTTTGTACCTTTCTCCTGACTGACACCCTTCAACAATGAGATCCCTTTGATGCTTCGTAAGCTCTCTGCAAACCATGGCTTTTGCTGTAGCAGGCAACTGAGCAAATGTCGGGAAAATCCTACTAGAACAGCTGAACTTTATTTGGGGTTTATCAGAGTCTCTCTAATTGATGGCAGGTGTGTACCCAAGAAGACTGAATGTTGTAATTAAATCAAAAGGTGCTGCAACAAAGTATTAGTTTAATGGTGTGCACACTTATGCAACCAGCTCATTGTACGTTTTTATTTTTTATATTTTTCCCCTAAGAGATTTGTTTGTTTTTCAATTGAATTGCACAGGTTACAGGTCACATTAAAGATGGGAAAAGTTTTGAAATGATTTATTGTGGTCTCATTTTTTTATATCACAAAAACCTGGCATTTTAACAGGGGTGTGTACACTTTTTATATCTACCGTATCTGCTGGCCAAATATAGGTGGCTCCATTTACAGTGAGCTCTGCACAAAATTGTGTATTGCCTTTGAGGTTGTGGACATAGCTAAAGAATGCCTTGTGGCTGTTCTTGGCCTAGGAGGCCAAATTCACTTCAAATTTGGCTTTGGTAGACTTTGTTATCTTGAGATGTTTGTGTAGTTTGATGAGAGTGTTTTTATCCTGCTGAGTGCTGCATCTCCTAATTTTGGCCATGATTTTCTTCTTTCTGTTATACAGCCTATGGATTTTGTAATTGCACCAGGGTGGCTTGTTTTTTGAGTTAGTTCTGTACTTCTTCCTGGCGGGTACAGCTGCCTTTATGCAGCTGTTAACATGCTTGTACAGGGTTTCTGTGAAAAGTTCTGCATAGGCAGCAGTGTTCTCACTGTTGAAATTTTGCCAGGTTATCACTTAATAGCAGGAGGTTAGCCTTAGAGTTCTTGAATATTCCAGGTTTAGCTGGGGGTCCAGATTTTATTTTTACTTCAAAGGAGACTGTTTTATGGTCTGACTTTACCAGGGAAGACATTACAGTAGGGGGTGTGCAGCACTCTCCCATATTAGTGAAGACCAGATCCAATATGGCTGCACTCCTGGTTGGTGTATTGATTATTTGGTTCAGGGATTTTGTGTTTACAAAATCCAGGAATCTGTGCCTGTACATTTGGTGTCATTTTGGATTCCCAGTTAATAGTGGGGTAATTAAAGTCAACCATGAATATGGTATTGGGTTGGATGGTTACTGTTTCTAATAAGTTTAAATACATGGTATGGGTTTCCTGCATCATAAAGGGGGACCTATAGCTGGCAAGTAAGTGATATTGGATTTTGCCTATGGTGGTTTGAACATGTAGCAGCTCACGTGCATTGTCCTGTTTGACCAGCCTTGAGGTATATTTATTTTTGATGTAAACAGAGACACTTCCATCTCTAGTCCCTGTTTGTGTAGTAGCTGGTCTAAGTGTGTGGAAGGCATTATAACCTTGCACTGTTGGTGTGCTCTCTGTGGCTTTAAACCATATCTCAGTGACTACACATACATCAGCATTCCCTAGGGTGAAGAGAGCTACTAAGGAGTGGAGTTTTTTGTTTAGTCTCCTGGCATTGATCAGTAATACCTTTAGATTTTCTGTTTTGATTTGCTATGTCGGAAGTATTTTTAGTTTGGCATCGCCTAAAAAGGTACTATGGTGGAAGGCAATGTTTTAGCTAATATTCGAAAGCCTAGAGGGGAGAGGTGCAGACCATCCCTAGCAAAGCAGCGTGGTTTGTTGACCATCTCCTTCCAAACTGACAGATATTGCACCCCTTAGAATGACACCAGAAACTAAGCCAATTATTAAAGTCAATCATCATTTGTTCATATTCTGGCGTCATCCTTGGAGAAGGTAAAATGATGCTCAATACTAGGCTCGTGCCAGCCTGAGACATTTATTCTGAGAGATCTGTGATGTCTCTCTTCATATAGTCTAGGAAGGTACATTTCAGGTCATTTGCTCCCCCGTGGACTATGACTGAGTCATACTGGTACTTGTAGTCTGGTGACCTGAGTGCATGGGCGAATCCTAGCCCCTGGCAAGCAACTGACCATGACTTTCTCCTTACTCAGCCTGGTGAGAAGAATGTTAGTATGTCTCACGATGAAATCTCCAATGAGCAGAATGTTGGACTGTGTGGTGGTTTACCGTATGGGCACAGAGCTAGAAGCTCCATGAGATGTGTTGATGTGGGTGTTGTTTTGAAAGAGTGCATTTGGGGCTCCTGAGGGTATTTCTTACATGTACTTCATCTAGGAGGTGTTTCTGGCTTAGGAAGGTTACATTTAAGTGCATCAGCATATGTGGGTCTGTATGTCTGCTTTAAATTGTGTGTGATAGGTGCAGCGTGTGTACTACTGGCAACCTTATTGACATTAGGAGTACTTTTTTGTAAGAGCTTTGCTTCCAGTGACATTATGTAAATACATCTCTCACATAGCATATCAGTTTGTTTGAGAATTAACTGTTTGTCAGTAAATGAGGCAATTTCTGCTATGCCTCAGGATACCCATATCCACCGAGCTGGTAACGGAGATAGTGGGAATGTCTATGGCAGCAGACCCTTTTTTTATTGATTCAATAGCTGGAGTGAGTATATAAAGCAATGTCATATGTATTAGGTTTTCAACTTTGGGGACAGTGCTTGTCACTGCAAACTAGTTGTCCTGTGTGCTGGACATGAAAATCTGTATAAAGCAGAGAAATGTGGAAATCAAGAAAAGTTATAAATGGAAATGTTTATGGAAAAATTAAATAAGTCAAGGTTAGAGGTAGAGGAGGCTCAGTTAGTAACAGGATAGGAGATGAGATAAAAATGGTGATGTATAACCAGTTCACAGGAAAGTCCCCAGGAATAGATGGTATGCCTGTAGACGTTTGGAAGCTAGTAGGGAAAAAAACGATAACAATCTGGAAGGTTTTGTTTAACAGTATTTTAAGAGGAGGAGAAGTCCCAACATCCTGGAAGAAAGCGGTGGTAGCTGTAGCTATACTACCTAAACAGGTTAAAGATCCATCAGATCCAGCTTCATATAGGCCCATTTCAATACTAAACCAGGATTGTAAAGTGTTTATGTTTATAATGGCTAAAGGAATAGCAAAAGTGGTGCCAAAATTGATAGATATGGTTCATTGTGGTTTTGTGGAGAACATTTGACAATATTAACAGAAAAATGATGATCCAGAGTGAAGCAGAATGTAAGAAAATACCACTGTTGTTGGTAGGTCTTGATGCAGAGAAAGCGTTTGACAGAGTAAGCTGGGACTTTATGAGCAGATCAGTGGAAGCATTTGCATTCCCTGGTGAAAATATAAGTTTGGTTAGGAGGATATATGAGGAATTGGAGGTGAAAATTAAAGTGGGTGGGGTCCTCTCTGATTATCTCTGCTTGAGCAGAGGAACCAGACATGGGTGTCCTCTCTCCCCACTTTATTTGTATTATATTTAGAACCATTGACAAAGAAAATAAGGAACTCAGAAATTCAAGGCTATAACTGGTATGGTAGTCAAGAAAAGCAGTCTGTATTTGCAGATGAAATTATTTTATGCCTGACAAAAACCAGAAAGGACATTACAGTGCTGTGGAACATATTGGGACAGTTTCATATCTTTGCGAGATACAAAATTAATTAAGCTGAAACAAAGGCAATAACGGTAAATTATGTATCCATATACAAATTAGTTCAGCAGTATCCATACCTATGGGGACATAATGAAATGTAGTATTTAGGAGTATGGATTAAAAATTATTCCGGTGTGGCAGCTAAGAATATGTGGGAAGAGACTAGTCAAAAGATAACATAAAAACTGATAAAATGGAAGCTATGTTATATGGATATCAGTAGTAAGATACAAGTAGTTAAAATGTTTTTAGTCTCTTTAGTCATATACACAGGTCAGGCATATTTTTATCAACCAGAGGAGAAGTTGTGGATAGCAATTAATAAAGAGCTGAAGGATTTTATCTGGGAGGGGAAGATGGCAAGAGTCAAGTGGGATAAGCTTATTCTTCCAATAGAACAGGGCGGATTGTGATTACCCGATTTGAAGGGGTATTTCAGAGCAACACAGTTAAGGCTCCTATACATAGCACAAGCAGAAAATTATAATTCATTGTGGAAACAGGTGATGACTAAACGGAGGAAGCTCAAGAAACAAGGAGGGACTGTGATTTTGGAGGCAGACCTTTAAGGCGAATAACAATAATAGAGAATATTGTATTTGTAAAGTAGCAGAAAGTATTCTAAGAACTAATCCAACACGGGAATGGAGAATGGAGATTCTGCCAAGAGGGATAACTGCAATTAGGGATACAGAAAATAGGCAAGAGGGGGTGGAATTTATTGGAGAAAACTGCCAAAGGAGCCAAGATATTAGCAATAACTAGAGAGGGAAAGGTAATAGAATGGGAAGATGCCAAGAACTTACTTGGACTGCAGGTTGCCTTCCCTATCAAGGACTGATATCAGAGTATAGGCAAAGAGAAATAAATGTGGGGTCCTAAATGAAAGACCAACAATGGTAAAGTTTTTAGTAGAATTTGGAACAGAAGTCCCATGAAGAAAGGAATAATTAGTAGAGCATATAAAATATTGCATGATAACTATAAGGATTGGTCAGAGGAGGTTAGAAAGGATTGGGATGAGAGCTTGTTTCTTTGTGAATTGCTTATCTAATGGAAGAATATATGCATTTCTCCCAAATATGCAACAAAGTTTAGAAGATTTAGGATCTTTGCTTGGAAGTGTTTGCGTAGGTATTTTTATACCCGAAATAGACTCTATAAAGAATTTCTCCTCAAGTAGACAGCAAATGTTGGAGGTGTGATGGGGAAGAAAGAGGTACCTGGAAACTTATGTTCTCTGAGTACAATGAGTTGGCAGACTTTAAAAATTCCCTACAGAGTACTCTGTCAGGAATATTGGGTGAGCAAATAAGTGTAACTAAGGAATTTGTTTTTTTTTTTAGCTGGGATACAGGATCTGAATTGCTTAGACATTGTAAGGCCTTGTTAAGTTTAATTCTGGTAGCTGCCAAAAGACAATAACTAGAAAATGTAGATACGAGCCTAAACCAATAGTCTGATTTTGTCTTTTCCAACCATCCCTCAACTATTGGGTTTTGTATCCAACTTTGGCCACTTCTAAAGACTTGGGTCAATAGCTTAAGCCCCCCCCCCTTACTCATAATCCTCCTTCCTAGTCAGAATTACCCCAGCTATTGTTGCTGCTTCAGCGAATGGATGTGGTCTCCGTAGCTCAGGCTCTTGGAGGGATATTAGATAAGTGCTATCATTATAACTTTTTTATAGTTACACTTTTTTTGGTTCTTCCTCCTGTCTCTACCTCTTATTTAAAAAAAAAATTCCTTGTTATGGTTTATCCTCCTTTTTTGACATAGGTCTTTCTGCACCTACAATAATAGAAATTTTCCCTTCTACTGCTACTTATGTATATATATGTGTCCTTCCATATCACTGTTGCAGTATTCTTCACCTAAGGGATCTCCTGCCAAGGACAGCCCAGCATCCAGCCAGCATACCAAAACCTTTAGTACTTTAAGGCATCATACATCACACATATGCTTCCCACACAAGGCATAGGGCATAAAGATGATGTACATATACACACACACAGAACTTCTTTGCCACCAGTCTGAACACCACCATTAAACGTTGGTCTGAATACCTTTCTGCTGTGCTGGTTACCATGCTGTGTTTCAGGTAAGGGATTTCTCCTTATATTTCTTTTTTATTTAGTGCTGGTTGGGTTCATGTCATCCAGAAAGGGAAAATGCTAGTGTGGGAGGCAGAGTCCCCATAAAGACCATCATGACCAGTGTCTCTCTTGTTTGGGTGCTACCCACAATCATATGCAATGTTCTTTCTGCCAAGCTTTTTTTCCCGGAGACCCTACATAGTTGTCTCTCCTCCTTATCCATTTACCTTGAAAGCCAATGTCTTAAGGTTTTGGCTGAATGTGTTAAGGCAGGTCTTCCCATCCCTAGGGTAAGCAGTAGGCCAAGAAAAAGGTAAAAAAAACTTGGGTCTGATACTGCTGCTGTCCAGCCTCCCTGGACAATTCTGTTGAGACTGGTGAAAGCCCAGAGGATTGTCCAGTAGTTGCTTCGGATTCCTCTGATGCAACCTTGTCAGAGGCCGGCATGGATCTGACTTCTCTCATGTCCTCGACAGCTTTATAAATGTCTGCTCCAGACTGCTGATTATATTTGAGGAGGTCTTCACAGATCTTAGTGAGGGAGGATATCCCTGCTATGCTTATTGAGCGTCACCAAGCGTCTGACCCTCTAAGGGTTGTTTCATATGGACATCTTGCAGGAAAATAAACAGAAAAACAAGCATAGTTTGTAGTTAATGATCCCCACCATAAATGGCAGGATTTTATTTATGGGTCATTTAATGCTTTAATGGCTTTAAAGCCTCATCAAGGAGCATCAGTGCATCCTGTCCCTAATCTTCCACTCCACTTAAAAGACCCAGGGAATTATTCTCCTGAGATGAGGATCGGGATTCAGGAGAAGAGTCCCTGACTTACTCTTTCCAAATCCATTTTCCCTTGGACTATTATTCAGAGGAAGATGATTCTATAGTCCATATTCCCCATGGGGGAACTCTCCTTTGGGGACACTATTACCAGTATTATGGAATTTTTTTTAAGGTGGATTGTTCTCATGTCTTTGCTATCCAGAAAAAGTATTATGAGCTGCTCTGGATGGAGTCTCCTAAGCCTTCTGCTGTTCCCTCCATTTTTGTTTGCCCTCCCAGATACCTTTTCAGCAGCTTCTGTGGCCCTAGATTTCAGAGGAATTACTCCTCCAAATCTGCTTTTGTTCACAGGCAGTCTTGCCCTGTACCCAAAGGAAAAAAGGGTTATAGACGTGTGCCTCCTGGTTAGCCTACTCAAACCCCTACTTCCCAGAAACCTATTTTTCAAAATAAGCAGGGTTCCATTTGACAGTTTGCTTCTTCTTTCCCTCAGCCAGGTTCCCTTATCCCTCCGTCATTTTCCTATCTCTTTCAAATTGATTAAAGATCACAACTGACTCTTGGATTTTGTCCATTGTCCACCAGGAATATTTCATGGTTTGGAAACCCTTTCCTCCCTTTTTGGGTATTCCTCAACCTCCTCAGGAACAATCTCCTCTTTTCCCAGAGGTGCTCCATTCTTTTTTGATCTAGAGCACAATTCAAGCTGTGCCTCCTGCCCAGGTAGAGAGGGTTTTTTTATTCCAGAATGTTTTTCTTTCTCAGAAAGGAGGGCACTTGGAGACCAATTATGGACCTTTCCCAGCCCAACACCTTTCTCAAGGTCCCTTCCTTTCAGATGTTATCTCTTCAGACTTTATTTCCCCTTCTTCTACCCCTAGGCATTTCTGGTCCCTCTGCATTTCAAGGATGTCTATCTTCATATCCCCATCCATGCCCTTTTCAGGAAATGTTTACATTTCTGTGTTTCTTCCTTGCAGTTTCAGTTATCTGCTTTGCCCTTTGGCCTGTCTGCTTGCCCCAAGGGTATTCACCAAATGCTGCTCGCCTGTCATTGCCTATTGCAGGATGAGAGGAGATTAGATCTTTCCTTGTCTAGATGATCTGCTCATTCAAGCTTCTTCCCCTGATGCTCTGCTTCAGGATCTCCAGTTTACTGTTTCCCTGTTACAGAGTCTGAGGTTCACCATAAAAATTCAGAAATCAGCTCTGCACCTTCTCACAATCATATTTTCCTTGGTTGCAGGCTTCAGATGATCCCCATACTGGCATCACTGCC
The DNA here is from genome assembly GCF_019279795.1 of Protopterus annectens. NCBI lineage: Eukaryota > Metazoa > Chordata > Ceratodontiformes > Protopteridae > Protopterus > Protopterus annectens. The sequence continues at coordinate 509,414,266 of NC_056746.1, read as the reverse complement.
TGCCCCCAAGGCCTGGTCTCTTTACTGCCTTTTTCCAGTCTCTTCTTCCTCCTGTGGCTTCAGTCATGGCCAGGGATTTTTTCAGGTCCTCAGGTTCACAGCTTCCACCATCCCTATGCTCCCTCTTGCCAGGCTCCACATAAGAAAGCTGCAGTGGTAGCTGAGGTCAGTGTCGCTCCAACATTGTCACCCCGCGGACTTCCCAGTCCTCTTCCTTCCTTGTCTCAAGCTTGAGATTCAGTGGTGGAGTCATCAACTTTCTCTCAACCTGGGGTTTCCTTTCCAGGCTCCAGTCCTGACTCAAGAGCTTTTTACAGATACCTCATACAGGGGATGGGAGGCCTCCTTCGGCTCTCTCAAGGTTCAGGATCTCTGGCCTCTTCATCAGAGGTCAGACCACTTCATTATAAATGAGATGACGGTTATACCTCTAGCTCTTCAAGCTTTTCGTTCTCTGTTTCATCCCAGGTTCCTCAAAATCTTCACAGACAACACCACAGTGATGTGGTATATCAACAAGCATAGGGTTACAAGGTCCTATCTGCTTTGTAGACAAGCTCTTCAGATCTGGAATCTAGCTGTCCAGTATCAAATGATTCTTCACCCTGTTTACATTCCCTTGGAGCACAATCTCGTGGCAGACTCTTTGAGAAGGTCCAGCACACAAGCTCACGAATGGATGCTTTATAGAGATATGTTCCTGGACAGTGTCCATCAGTGGAGTATTGCTCAGGTAGATCTTTTTGCCTCCCCTCTGAACAGACATCCTCTCTTCTATTTCAGAGTCCTAAGTTCTCTTGCTTGGAAAGTGGATGCCCTGTCTTTTCCTTGGAAGGCGATGTTTTTGTATGCCTTCCCTCCCCTTCCTCTGCTACCACGAATCTTGCATAACATCTGGCAAGACTCTCCCAAAATCTTGCTACTGACTCTGTTTTGGTACAGACAGCATAGGTTCTCCCTTCTTTCTCACTTGGCCAGGACAATCACCACAAATGACCTAATTGGGTGGATTTTCTCACAAAAGACAAGGAGTCTCTTATTCATGCTCACTTGCATTCACTGCACTCTTGACGCTGTGGGTAATAGGGCTTTGATCCCGTTTAGACACCTCTTTCCCAAGGACGTGCTTTGGGTCCTGCAGGAGGCCAGAAAACACACTACCATGAAATTTCCAAATGGAAGAGATTATCTGTCTTGTGCCTCTCTCGCCATTAGGATCCCCTGTCTGTGGAGGTTCCTCTGGTTCTGTCTTATTTGTCTGATCTGCTCCATGTTGGGTTAGCATGTGCTTCAGTGAAAGCTCACCTGTCAGCAGTTTCTGCTCGTCTGCCTTTGACTACTCCTCTGGCCTCTAGATTTGAGGTCAAGCAATTTTTTAAAGGCACCCATCACATCAGGCCTCCCAAGAAGCCAATTCTGCCTTCCTGGGACCTCCGTTTTGTACTTGAAAAATTGACTTGGGATCCTTTTGAGTTTGCTTCTTTGGCTTCCTTGTAACATTGTGCTTGGAAGACTGTTTTTCTTTTGGCCCTCACTTCAGCCAAGACAGTGTCTGAACTTCAGATTCTCATGGCTGTTCCTGTTTTTTTTTTTTTTTCACAGAGCTAGGGGGTTCTGTTCATACTAATCCTTTTTTATGCCTAAGGCTGTGAGTGAGTTGTCCCTTAATCAGTCTATTCATCTTCTCTCTTTTTTTCCTTCTCAGCAGTCAGCAAATAAGAAGGTTCTTCACACCTTGGATTTGCTTATTATTTGGATAAAACTAAAGTTATTCACAAGTCTGAGCAGCTTTTGTTTCCTTTTATCCCAGGTCTTTGGGTTTGGCTGTTTCTAAGCCAGCCATCTCCTCTTGAATTTCTAAGGCCATTTCTTTTGTAATTTTCATGGAAAATGTCTTTCCTGTTCAGTAAAGACTCATTCTACCAGGGCTGTTGCTTCTTCTGGTGCTTTTTTCAATGAGCTGGATACCAGTTCCATCCTTGAGGCTGCTACTTGGTCCTGTCTTCATATTTTCAGTAAACATTACAAGTTGGATGTTATTTCCAGGGCCAGAAATGGCTTTGCCAGGGCTATCCTGCTTAGATTTCTGGAGGACTCTTCTGTGCTGTCCTCCTCCCAGGCTTCTTCTTGAGCTTTTGTACTCTCCTTTAGATAAAGAATACTGCAGCAGCAGTATGGAGTGACATAAAATAGTTGTGTAAAATCTTACTGTAACAGTAGATGTCCTTTTCTTCACTGTTGCATTATTCACTCCCACAGCTCTAGCCTTGTTCTTTTTTTTTTGCCCTCCTAGGTGAGGGTGTCTTCTCCTTTTTGTCCTTCTGGATGTATTTATTTTTCCTTTTCCCTAGGGATTTTCTGGTCTTCCTGGGGCTTTTCTAGTTCTGTGTGTGTGTCCATATGTCACTTTTATACCCTACACTTTGTGATGTACAGTGCCTATAATTACTGAAGGTTTTGGTATGCTGGATGGACATTGGGCTGTCCTTGGCAGGAGATCCCTTAGGTGAAGAGTACTGCAACAGTGAAGAGAAGGATATCTATTGTTATGGTAAGGTTTTAAACAACTGTACTTTCTCTTTTTTACCATTATTGGTAACTGTATCTTTTACTTACCATCGCTGGTAATCTAGCTACCATTCCTTTTTTTCTCCTCCTACTTTTTTCTTTTCTAGGTAGCTGCTGTGTCAGATAAGCTGAACAGATTTAAAAAATGTACCTCATGTAGGCACAAGATCTAGAACTCTGATGCCCACCTGGTATGTGTATATTGCTTGTGCTATGCCCATTTGGGCACTAAATGTGAAATATGCCCATTTGGGCACTAAATGTGAAATATGTGTGGGTTTCAGCTACCATGTCCTGGTTGAAAACCACAACAACTTGGTATTGAAGGCTGTCTTACCATATTGCCATCAACTTATTCAACTTTTGTTGGAGCTCCCCTTTCTGAAAAGCCCCCTAGAACGCTGAAGGAGATTCATCAATCAAGGGCAAAAAGAACAGGAAATAATCTCCTGATCACTCTCCATCTAAATTTTCAGTTTCAGTTCCATCTGAAAAAATTCTAAACTGTAAGATCCATCAAGTTCATTAGATCTGACAAGGTCAAAGTCAGAATCTCCTTCTCACCACTCCTCTACCTTTACTCCAGAGCCAATTTATTCTAGGATCCATTCATCCTTCCTCCAAGAGACTCCCAGAACTTCCAGGCCACCCTCTACCTTATCATCTCCCAGGTTATCTAGGAGCCTAACGGAAGCTGATGGGACAGTATGAAGAAGTTTCTCCTGGTCCAGATTGTGTTGGCAGTTATACCTGCTCCATCTCCCATTAAACCTGTGAACCTGCCATCAGCCCCTACCCAGTTGACTCCTACTGTGATCCGACCTTCGATTTTGGAACCATCAGACCTGAGAATCCAGAGTCTGTCTATGTAGGTTCAGAAGTCTTGACCTTCTTCGACTCCATTGACATCTCTGATCATCCAATTGGAGCCAGAAGGATCTCTGAACCAAAGTGTCAGTGACAGATCAGTGGGGGGGGGGGGTTAAGGTTGACTCCAATACCCTTCGAGACATCTCTTCCTCTCAAAACCTCAGCACTGGACAGTTCGGCTCTAACTTCTGCCTCGAGGCAGTGGGGATGATGCTCTGTGCTATCCTGGGCAGTTGTCTTCAGCTCTTGCTAGGGTGGTTCTTGCTTCTCCTATGTCTTCAGCCTTCAAAATAGTAGAGAGAGATCTCTTCCTCTGTGGATAAGACGTGCTTGCTGACCTTGGGTCCACCCCTTCCACAACCAATGGCTGTGGTCTCAGAGCCTATACATCCTGTCACATCACGGCAGCCAGCCTGTACAAGCCTTGAGATAGTCCTCTTTCAGGACTCAGCTCACACTTCTGAGTTCTGTCCAGACATCCCACCGGGGAGCCCCATCAGAAGCATACATGCAAGAGGAGGCATTTAGATTCCCCACAGGAATCCCTGACAGAAGACACTGACTTCAGTGAAGGGGAAAGTCCTACAGATCACATCTTGAGGATGTCTCCTTCAGAGAAATGCTTGAGCCTTTGAGACCAAAATGTGGTTGATCCCCCCCCCCCCACCACCAAGAAGAGTTAGCATTTCTTGAGGCTTTAAGAGCTGGCTCAGCTATCTACTGGATAGCCCCCCCCCCCAATGGATGAGATGGTGGGCCTCATCTTCTGCCAAGTATAGAAGGATTTGGATGTCATGGGGCCAGTTCCTAAAAGACCTGACAAGTACCCAGTTGAACCTAAGGATTGAGCCCACTGGAGCAAGGGTTCCCCAGTAGATGCTATGGTGGCAGCATTGGTCACCAGGAAATAACTTGCTGACCAAAGTTCTACTGTCCATCCCCATTAGAGAGTCCAGGGCATTGGACAGGTTTGGGAAGCATGTATATTCTTCAGCAATCTTTGTCCTCAGGTTGCTAGACTATTTGGTACATGTTACAAGATTTCAAAGGGACTTGATCAAAGAGTTTTCCAATGCCATGTCTGGGTCCATGTCTTTGGAGGATAAGAAGAACGTTTTTCTGCAACTGGCCACTCAGCAGTCCCTATCGAACTCTTCTGAGACTCATTTTCCATGCCTCAGAAGGTGCTTTGAAGGCTACTGGTTTAGGAATAGCTGTGAGACGGCACGTCTGGATGCACCTCTGCAACTTTGCAGAGCCTTTCAAGTCATTGTTCATCAATGCTCCATTTGATGGATCTACTTTAATTGGTCCCACAGTTAAAGAAATTCTGTCCAAGAGTGAACAAGATATTGAAGACCTTATCTGCCATAGAGATCCGTTTTTATACAACAAATAAGAAACTTTTCCTGGAATCAGAGAGATGGCAGGAAGGTATTGTTCTGGAAATTACAAGGCTCTTTCCAAGACTCTTGTGGGGACAGATCCCCCTGTGGCAGAGGTGGGAACTCCAGTAATAGACAACTCTCTCATGGCAGAGGAGGACTGCAAAATCAGGGTTTTAGAGGTCCCTTCATTGAGAAACTCTATCAGAGTTCCTAAAGGGTTTCCTGATTGCTGCGCTCAGGAGGCAGTCAGGGGGACATGTATCCCTACATCCACAAACCTGGAGAGCCATCAGCAAAGACACTTGGGTGCAGAGGATTATATCTAGAGGTTATTAAATACCTTTTCCGTACAGTTCCCCAATTGTTGTACAAAACTTCTAGACATTCCACCCAGTTAGAGAAAAGTAGCAACCGTAGAAGTACAAAAACTGCATGAAAAAAGACTTATTTACATGATCTCCTCAGACCAACAAGTTTTTGGAACTTATTCAGGGTTCTTTTTGATGACAGAGAAAACCAGGGACCTGAGACCTATGCTGGATCTCCATAACTTAAACCAGTCAAAAACAAAAACAGCTCCAACTTCAGCTTCAGGAGGAGGGAAGTGGCAGGCCAGAAACTCGCCTTCTCAGTTCTGTTGACATCCTTCTTTCCTGAGGGGTCTGCTTTTGAAGTCGTGAAGAGCCGTCAAAGGGAGCATTGACAAATGGACTTGAAGGGCTCCTGCTGGTCAGACGGGTCCTTCCCTCTCAGATCCACACTCAACATCTCTGTTGACTTTGCACTGGGATCCTCAGTATTCTACTCCATGGGGACAGCCAGCCCAAAGATTTCAGACCACCCAGCCAGGTTTTATCTCTTTGATACTTCTCTGGATCATCCCTCCGAATAAGTCCCAAGGAAGAGGACATGCAAAAGGAGGCACTTGGACTTCTCCCCAGGAGCCTGTCACTGAGGATACTGACTTTAATGAGGGAGAAGGTTCTCACAAACCACATGATGACATCAGATTTGGAGACATCCTTGAGATCATTAAACAGAAGGGTGGTTGGTTTGCCCAAAACCCAGCTCCTGAGGAATCAGTATTTCTGGAAGCTTTCAGGACTGGCCCATTTACCTCCTGGGTTACTCCTCCCACTGATGAACTGATTGATTTGATTTCAAAGAGGGTGTGAAAGGAACTTGATATGACTGAGCCATTTCCCAAGAGACAGGATTTTGGCTCCACTGGTAGAAAGAGAGCATTGGAGTAAAGGGGTACCAGTTGATGCAATGGTCATGGCGGCAGCTACAAAGAAGGAACTCATGGCACAGAGTTCCACTGTCCATCCCCCTAATATAGAATCTAGGGCACTTGACAGATTTGGGAAGTGAGTTTATGCTTCAGAGACTTTTACTGTCTAATCGCTGAACTACTTGGCATGCTTCAAAAGACTGCAAAGGGACTTGATTAAGGAACTTTCAAACTCCCTTTCAAGACTTGATAAAGGAACTTTCAAACTCCCTTTCAATAGCCACTACTGCTGGAGCACAATCTTCTGTGGCCTTACAGTTGGCCACCCTTCAATCCATTGCAAATGTGTCCATAAGGCTCATCTCGCATGCTGCAGAAGGCACCTCAAGAGCCTCTGGTTCAGGTTTTTTCATTAGGATGCATGCCTGGATGTGCCTGTGTGATTCTGTGGAGCCCTTCAAGTCCATTTGTCAATGCTTCCTTTGACGGCTCTTCCTTGTTTAGCCCCACAGTAAAAGACATCCTGTTCAGATATGAGAAAGATGGAAAGACCTTCTCTGTAGTGGGTGTGCATTTTTCAACCCCTCAGTGGACCTTTTAGAGGAATCAATGAGGATGTCGAAAAATGTGGTTCAGGAAGTCTTAGGGTCCTTTCCAGGACGCACATGGAGGTAATTTTCGTAGAGGTAGAGGGGGGGAGTGATAATGGCAGAAGATGCCCCCATGGCAGAGGAGGCCTGCAAAACCAAGGGTCTAGAGATACATTTTCCGACAGATGCTTTCAGCGTTCCTGAAGGGAGGGCCAATCGCCTTCCTCTGGAGGCAATCATGGGTTGCTTATATCTGCACCCGGAAGCCTGGCTAAACATAACAAGGGACACTTGGGTGCAGAGAATTATTTCCAGAGGTTACATTATTCCCTTTTCCCTTCCACCTCCGTCACCCAGAAAAATCATTGATATTCCACTGAGTCAGAGGGAAGCAGCAGCACTAGAAATCCAAAAGCTGCTGGAAAAAAGTCATCCAAGAGGTCCCTCCAGACCAAATAGAATCCGGAACTTACTCAAGATTCTTTTTAGTGCCAAAGAAGACGGGACTGGAGACCAATTTGTAGATCTCAGTGTGTTGAACAAGTCAGTTCCCCCCAAGTTCTGGATGGTCACAGTTCAGTCCATTCTGCCATTTCAGAGCAAGGACAACTGGATGTGCTCGATAGACGTTCAGGATTTACATAAAAATTAACAGGCGATCCAGAAGGTACTTACTGTTCTGGTTGGGAGCCAGTCATTGCTAGTTCAGAGCACTGCCCTATGGCCTCACCACAGCCACAAGACATTCACCAAATGTATGGCAGTAGTAGCAGCTCACTTGAGACTGCAGGGATTCTGAGTGTTTCCATACTTAGACAACTGGCTCATTACCGCTCCAACCAGGCATCAACTGATACAAACACAAGACCAAGTGTTACAGACTTGTTCATATCTTGGAATAACCATCAACTACAACAATTCACACTTACAACCAACTCAGACATTGGAATTCATAGGAGCAGTGGTCAACACAGTATCCATGGTGGCATCTCTTCTTCTTTCCAGAGTACAAACAGTAAGAAATCAGGTCGGGAAAATAATTTGCAGTACCAGAATTTCAGCCTGATTGATTCTGCAAACCCTGGGATCAATGTCAGTGGCAATAATTTTAGTTCTTTTAGCAAGAGATCACATGAGAATTTTGCAATGTATGCTACTAACACAATGGTAGTCTCTTTCAACCCATGTCAACAAAGATAACAATAACTCAGATATGCAAACGGAATCTTTCCTGGTGGATGTAGTCACAACAGCCATTCTCCCTCAGCCAAGGCCATAGTGACGGCATTTTCTAGGCACTTGGTCCCCCGAAGAGACCAACATGTATGTAAATGTTCTGGAAATGAGAGTGGTGCTTTTGGCTTTGCAAGCATTCCAAAACTCTCTCCCTCTTAGGACAGTTGCAATTGAAACAGACAACTTGTCAGTAGTTTGGTACATCAACAGACAAGGTAGAACCAGATCTTATCCCCTGTGTCGAGAAGCTCTAATGGTATGGCACTGGGGGATATCTTCCAACCACTTGCTAACTGCAAGCCATATTCCAGGGAAGGTCAGTGTGATAGACAAACTGAGCAGGTCCATCTTACTACCTTACAAGTGGTCTCTCAACAACAAAGTGATGGACATGATTTTCTGTCCATATCTTTTGGATCTCCTAAACAACAAGTGCAGCAGCGGATGCTGTACTCCATGATTGGCCCCCCGGTCTTTTGTATGCTTATCCTCCGACTCCCCTAATCCTCAAATTCCTTCAGAAAGCAGCTCAGTTGAAGAGGAAAGTCCTTCCTTTGGCCTCATCCTCTGTACCCGCCTTGGATTCCGAATCCAACTCCAGACCTTCTGTCTCACCCAATAAGCATGGTTCACCTGGACATATCAAATTTCGAACTGACTGCATGGTTTGTCCAGTTTCATCAATAGCCAGGCAGCTTATGCTCTCTTCGCCTGTCCGTTCTATATTATCTTCCCATACGCCTTCTACAGGAGTAAATGGAGAAGATTTGTTTATTGGACAGAACAGAATTACACCACTTCCCAGCTTCGATTTCATTCTTTTCTGGAATTTTTAGTGAGTTTGTTTAATGAGGGTGCTTGTTCATTGACTGTTAAAGTTCAACTCACAGCCACTTCTAACTTTCATGTGGGGTTTCAGAATTTTTCCCTGGCTTCCTCTAAACTGTGCAAAGCCTTTTTAAAAGATACCCCTCTACTCAGACCTCCTTATAAAGATTCTGTACCACTATAACATATTCTCCCTCTGAACCTGCAGCTTCTTCTTCTTTCGCTTTTTTTGTTAGGGGTGCCACAACGGATCACCTGTCTTTGGCAGTGGAGTTTTACAGTGTTGAGCTGCCAGCCCGTGCCCAACCTTCTACAGAAGGCATACACATGCACACACACTCACACCACCTAGCCAATTTAGGAGGTCCATCCACCTACTCCATGTCTTTGGGATGTGGGAGAAACCGGAGTAACGGAGGAAACCCACACCAGGAGGACATACATGACTTGCAGAGAAGGGCACCCGGCCGAGGGTCTAACTGAGAACCTCTTACAGGACGCGCTAACGCTGCACCACCGTACCACCCCGAACCCCCAGCCAAAAGTGATTTAACATTTTGACCTGAAAAGCTGTCTTTTAGTCTCTAATCATATCTGCTAAGAATTTTCAGAACTTAAAGCTGCTATCTCTCTAAGCTACCACTTGATTTTTTCCATAAGGATAGGGTCACCTTGTGTACCAATGCTTCCTTCTTACCTAAGGTGGTGTCAGAGTCCAACATTAACAAAGTCGTTGACCTGCCAGTCATTTTTCCCCTTTTCAAAGAAGGAGAATATGCACTATATGGACATTCATGAAGCGATTATATTTATTTCTGCAAAGATTTCAAAAGTTAGAAGAACAAAGAAGTGCAGTTGTTCTTGCAGCTGTTTAAAAAAAAACAAATTATCAATCTTACATCAGTTACAAAAGTAACAAAGTGTAGATGGTTAACAGATTGCATTTTATTTGTCTAAAGCAAATTGAATCTCCCTTTACCAAAACCACTAAAGGCTCATTCAACCAGATCTATGTCTACTTCCACTGTATTCCAGTGTAGCGCATCCAAGGACGATATATTTGCAGCTGCAACTTGGTCAAATCCTCATACCTTTATCACTCATTAAAACTAGATTTGGTCTCCAGTGGAAGAGCAGCTTTTGGCTCAACCATACTCAGGAATATCCTTCCTTATAGTCCAATGAATGAAAATTCCATTTGTGTTGTCCATTTTCATTCTTCCTCAACTCCCCACCCTCCATCCACCTCCATTTCTCACAAATGACTTCTGGAGGAATAAAACTTTTAAGGACACCATGTGTCCCTTTTGTTTAACCCCAGTTAATGGCAATTGTTTTATAGTTTCTTTCTCTGAAGCTGTAAATAAGATTTGAGGAACTTTAGGCATAGTGTATTGTGGGTAAGAAAGGAGCTTTAGAGGCCGTGAGCTAGTGTAATGGCCAAATCAGATCCGAGTGCCGGATGCAAACCAATCCATTGAGGAGGAATGAAAATGGATAGCACAGATGGAATGGTAAGTATATAACTTCTTTTTATATCATACCATTTTCCCAAACTCCCCCTGGAAGAATGTGAAGAATCCCCAGTGTTCCACCCAATCAGAGGGAGATGGCAGTATTAGAAATAGAAAAGCTGCTCAGAAAAAGTCATCCAGGAGGTCCCACCAGACCAAATAGGATCCGAACTGTACTCAAGATTCTTAGTGCCAAAGAAGACGGGGAACTTGAGCCCCATTCTGGAGCTCAGCAAACTAAACCAATGTATGAAATATTCAAAGTTCTGGATGGTCATTGTTCAGTCCGTCTTGCCCCTACTACAAAAGAATGACTGGATGTGCTCGATAGAGCTTCAGAATGCATACTATCAAATCAAAATTAATAGGTGCTCAAGAAGATATCTGCACTTCCTGCTGGGAGACGGTCACTACCAGTTCAGAGCACTAGCCCTTTGGCCTCACCACAGCCCCCAGGGTGTTTACCAAATGCTTGGCAGTGGTAGCAACTCACCTGACACTGCTGGGATTCAGAGCATTTCAGTATCTAGACAACTGGCTGCTGACTGCCCCATCCAGGCATCTACTTCTACAGACAAGGGACTACTTGCTGCAGTTGTATCTTCACCTTGACATCACAGTCAGTTACAGCAAATCACAACTCACACCTATGCAGAGTCTGGAGTACAAAGATGCTCATCTAGAAACAGTCACTCAGATAGCCTCTCCTCTTCCAAAATGAATCCAGACACTCAGATCCCAGGTCAGGAAAGTGATTTCAAATCCTTCTCTCCCAGCATGACTAATCTTACAGGCATTGGGATCCATGACAGCAGCAATCACCCTAGTTCCTTTAGCTAGGTTTCATATGTGGATTCTCCAATGGACTGTGTTGGTACAGTCGTCTATTCTTCAGCAGCCTTTATTTGCCACATTGAAGATCACACAGTCTTGCAAAAAAAATTATTTTCTTTGGTGGCTTTTTGCGGGCGATGTTTTTCAAGACCATCCTTTAGTTCTTCACCCGCCCACAGCCATGGTGATCATGGATGCCTCCCAACTTGGGGTAGGGGGCAGTATTTGGGAAGGACAGTCCAAGGTACATAGTCCCCAAAACAATGTCCTGTAGTAGTACTTCTAGAATTGCAGGCCTTCAAGACACTCTCAGATGAACAGTGTGTCTGTAGTCTGTTACATCAGCAAACACAGAGGAACCAGATCTTACCTGCTATGTCAAGAAGCAATCTTCACCGATTTTCCAGAAAATAAAACATTTTCAAGGGAGAGAGCACAATTAAGGACAGTTGAGAGACACGGGAGAGGGATTCCAATGTCTTACACTGTATGAAACTTTTCATTAAATTTTTTTAAACACCTTTACTGAATTATTACTCATGATAAAGGAGAAAAATAAACTATGTACTTACCATAACCTTACACCATTGCTGTCCATTTTCATTCTTACTCATCTGATGGGTATTGGATCTGACTAGCCACATCTTCCAGATCCACCAGATGTTATAGTTTCTTACTGCTTATTGTTCAGAAAATGCATGCTGATGAAAACACTTTTGCTCCATATATTTATTCAGTGCATTATGGTTATAGTTAAAATTTGTCCTTGACTTTCTTTCTTTTTCCCTAATATTTTTGGCTTTAAAATAATTTGCGATCAAAGAAGTTGAGAAGTATGCGGCGAGTCGCTCACTCACTCTCACTCGCTTGCTGTCTTACTGAATTTTTCTCTGTCACACTCTCTCTCTGTTTGTCTACCACATATTCACATAATCTTTTTTCAGTTTATTTACTACTTTAAATTTTACTCCTACTTAACAGCAAATTCACATAAGCATAAAAAGATGGTGTCAGTTTAGTTTTTTCAGTCGTTGTTTCATGGCAACTTAATATGCGTCAGACATGTTTTTTTAACCAGGTGATATCTGTATATTAATACCCTGCTGGTGAATGTTCATTCTCCAGTACAGTATCAGGGTACATTTTACCCATTATGTAAACTCAGATAATGACCTACCAAGGAAGGTTCCCCTCTTATAGCACTTCATTCTGTAGGAAAGTTTACATATATAAGTAGCATATTAAATATAAAACGTGAGAAATGAATGGTAATTGTACAATAAATATTAATTAGTATCCCAAAACATGCATGCTGATTGGACAACCCAGTCAGAGTGCATGTTGTAAATAGAGCAAATCCCAATAGAAAGAAGTCTGGATACTAAGCTGTTAAATGAGCAGCTAGACTTTCTATTAAGATATACTTAAAAAATATATCTTTGAATATTTTTATGAGGGCACAGAGCGAAATGTGAAAAAAAAATCAGAACATTCTGCAAAACTTAGGACATTTAAAAGGTATAGTTACTGAGTAATGGTGTATCATAATGCTGTTACTTCTCAACTGTCCAGACTTTTGCAGAACGTCCCACACATTTCCTTTTGTGTGTTTGCCTGTTCTTTTGTAACTTTTTTTTTCTTTCTAATGACTCATGATTCTGGTGAAGCCAGAAATTAAAGTTTTGCCCCAAAAAAATAGCAAGGTACAGACAGCAAAAGAGAGTGGCAAAACACTACAGGAATGCTGCTTCTTCTACAGCTCTCTAGCACTGCCCTGATGCACTGTGCAAGCATGGGGACATATACACCATACACATGCACCAGTGTATCAGTAGAAGTGAAGAATGTGGAAGAACACTAAAGTGCTGCTATTCAAAAACATTATTTAAGAAAGGTAAGCAATTTCTTTTTTAAATAATGTTGTTATATAATACCAGTAACCCACTCCTGTGGGTATCACAGGATTTACCCATAGTTGTCTTTGTTTGATTACTCAGGCTTCACCCTCATGATCAAACCACACAAGCTGTTGTTAAATCCTGTGATACCCCACCCATTATTACTAAATTATTGCATTGTGAGATAGCAAGGTTTGGGCCAAATTATCATTTTCACAAGAAAGCAATAACATTTAAGCTAACAATGGCCAAGACAAGAGCAGTCTGAGATAGACTTGTGAAGACTGGTAGAGATGGGTGAAGGCTGCCAGCCTAGTCAAATAGAATTTGGTAAATAATTCTATAATTTGTAAATACTGTGAAATGTTGAAATACAGGCTTGCTTATAAAATGAAAGAATATGCTGTGAAATGTTGAACTTAAAACAATGTTTTTGCAGCCAGGATTGGTGAGGTGGTTACTTCAGGGCGGAAGCTATGCAGTAGCAGTGAGACTGAATGTGAGACACATTTGCCTGTGGGTACTGATGTTCTCTTGGACAGAGTGACTGCAAAGGTAGAGGTGAGTAGTAGTACCTAGGCTGACAGTGAGGCACCACTGTCAGAGGATGCCAGACATCCTGCGGAAGGGGAGCTGGGAAGGGTTACAAGGAGAGAGTTGAGACAGGCTCAGCTCTCAGACCCTACATTCCAAGGCCTGAGGCAGGTAGCTAGGGAGGCACCTGATTCTCAAGGAAAGGGAGAATCTATATACTGGGACAAAGGGTTTTACTATACAGAGAGTGGACCTCTGAGGGAGGGCTAGAAGGTGAGAGAGTACAGCCATTGGTAGTGCCTAGAGCCTACCATCTGGCGCTTATAGCCGTAGCCCATGATATTCCCTTTGCGGTTCATATGGGCATAAAATGTACAAAGAGGCATATTATGCAGAACTTCTATTGGCCTGGAATTTCCAGAGATGTAACAGGGTACTGCAGGACCTGTGAGCAGTGCCAAAAGGTAGGCAAGGCAGGAGACAAGGTGAGAGCTCCTTTGATGCCTTTGCCTGTGATTGAGGAGCCATTTTAGAGTGTAGCTATGGATATTGTGGGTCCTCTGGATACCCCAAGTTCCACAGGGAAAAGGTATATCCAAGTGGTAGTGGATTATGCTACACAATACCCTGAGGCATTGGCTTTGTCCTCCATTGAGGCAGAGAAGGTGGCAAATGTTTTGTTAGAGATTTTCAGCAGGGTAGGTTTCCCAAAATGAATACTGACTGACAGAGGTACCAATTTCGTGTCAGACCTGCTGGCTTGTATGTGGAAGTCCTGTGGGGTGAAGCACATGAAGACCACCCCTACCATCCCCAGACTAATGGTCTTGTTGAGAGGTTAAACTCTACAATCAAGTCCATGCTGGCATTGCAGATCAGTTTAAGAGGGAGTGGGACAAATATTTGCCCCATCTGTTGTTTGCTTACAGAGAAGTTCCCCAGGAATCCACAGGTTCTTCACCCTTTGAGTTGCTGTGTGGGCATAGGGTGAGGGGACCTCTAGATTTAATTCAAGATGAGTGGGAAGGTGAGCGCACATCTCACAAGGGGTCTGTTGTGGCATATGTCCTAAACCTCGGGACAAGGCTCAGGGAACTCATGGACTTGGCCCAGGAGAACTTGGCAGAAGCCTAACAACAGAAAAAATGTGTGGTATGACAGGAATGCTCAAGCTAGAGAGTATGCTGTGGGGCAGCAGGTAATGGTTTTCATTCCTGTCAGACACAACAAGCTACAAGCAGCTTGGGAGGGACCCTACAAGGTGATAAGAAAGGTAAGTGATGTTAGCTACATGGTGGAAGTGCTAGGCAGATGGCAGGGGCACAAATTGTACCATGTTAACATGCTGAAACCTTACCATGATAGGGAGGCCCTTGTGCTGAGCATTTGCAGTGGACTGCAGGAGGAGTCTGAGGGAGATCTGGGGACTGATCTCCTCAGTGAGGCTCGGGCTGACACCTCAGTGGAAGGGGTAGCAATGTCCCAGCAGCTATCTCCTACCCAAGTTCAAGAAATCCGAACAGTGTTGCAGGAATTTGGGGACATGTTCATTGGGAAACCAGGGTGCACCCACGTGGGGCAGAACCAGGTGGATACAGGACCCCAAAGGCCCATTAGGCAGGCACCTTATAGGGTTCCTGAGAGAGTCAAACAGACTCTGAGAGAGGAGGTACAGGAGATGTTGGAACTACGGGTGATTAAAGTCGAGTCTGATGCTTACCCCATGCCTAGGACAGATGAGGCTGTAGAGCAGCTGGTAGAACTAAGTATCTTACAACCATTGATCTTACCAAGGGCTACTGGCAGGTGCCCTTGACTCCCAGTGCTAGAGAGAAGTCAGCCTGTGTGACTCCTTTTGGCTTGTATGAGTTCACCAAGATGCCCTTTGGACTGAAGAATGCCCCAGTGACTTTCCAGAGGCTAGTAGATCATATCCTTCCAGGAACAGGAGAGTTTGCCCTTGCTTACCTGGATGATATTGCCATCTACAGCCATTCCTGGCCAGAGCACCTTCGGCATGTCAGGGAGGTGCTGGGCAGACTACAGAGGGCAGGGTTGACCATTTAAGCCGAGCAAATGTCAGGTGGGTATGGCAAAGGTCTCCTACCTAGGACATAGAGTGGGGAGTGGTAAGATAAGGCCAGAACCTGCCAAAGTGGAAGCCATTCAGGCCTGGCCTGCTCCTGTTACTAAAAAACATGTGAGAGCATTTTTAGGGACAGCAGGGTACTTCAGAAAGTTCGTCCCCAGTTATAGTACCATAGCTGCTCCCCTCACAGACCTGACAAGGAAGAACAAACCAGATAAGATAGCATGGACCCCAGCATGTGAGCAGGCATTCCAGAAGCTTAAAGAAGCTTTGGGAGGACACCCTGTGTTAGCCAGTCCAGATTGCAGCAAAGAATTTGTTGTGCAGGGTGGATGCTTCGAACCATGGGGTGGGAGCTGTACTTAGTCAGATTACTTCAGAGGGGGAAGAGCACCCAGTGGCTTATCTCAGTCATAGGCTCCAATCCAGGGAGGAATGCTATGCAGCTGTAGAAAAGGAATCACTAGCTATAGTGTGGGCATTGCAGAAACTTCAGCCTTATCTGTATGGAAGGAAATTCACTGTTCTGACAGATCACAACCCTCTAACATGGTTAAACAGAGCCAGTCAGCAAAATGCCAAGTTGCTAAGATGGAGCCTGTGGTTGCAAGCATATGATATGTTAGTGTAGCACCGCAGTGGGAGTAGCAGTGCCAATGCAAATGGGCTCTCAAGACAGGGAATGGGGTGAGGTACACTCAGATAGACCTAACTCTCTCAAGCAGTGTTTCTCAAGGGTCACTTGAAAAACTAGCTTGAGTTCTCTGGGGGGGGGGGGGGGTGAAGACTGGTAGAGATGGGTAAAGACTGCCAGCCTAGTCAAATAGAATTTGGTACATAATTCTATCATTTGTAAATACCGTGAAATGTTGAAATGCAGGCTTGCTTCTTAAATGAAAGAATATGTTGTGAAATGTTAAACTTAAAACAATGCGGCAACATTGCCCTCTGCTGTAAAGAAAGCTAAGTCAAGCATTTCCTGTTGGTCCTTTGAAATTAAAATTACTTCATGCAAGTCCTTTGAAATTAAAGATTCAGAATCATTCCGTCTGGGCTAGCACATTCTTTCTATTTTAACTTAAGGAATAATTACAGAGTTTACACGTGGAATATCCTTTATGGCTGAAAGTTTCCTGCAGGTGCAAGATAACAAAATAATGCAGTTTCTGTTGGCCTGGGAACACCAAGAAAGTGTGAAATTATGTAATGTTTTATCAGAACTGCAGTTTCAGTTTAAACAGTGAGAACCAGAGATTATTGAGCATTTTTGTCTTGACCATCCAACTTATCAGCACTCTGCCTGTTGTCTTATGTAAGTTATCTTAGACTCATATTTTCTTTTAGGATAGCTAGAAGCTAGAAAGATTAGACTAAGTGTTTTCTGTGATGTCAGAACTGTACTACTGAATTATTTTAAATATTTCTGTGAGATCTCTGAACTTTTGACTAGCACTGACTGTTTAGTAGAAAGTATTGATGTTCTTCATCTCACATTGCTGCAGTCCTTACACTTGGGTAGTCCGCTGTCCTCGGTCGGCCCGAATATCAAAGTATAAGGCTGACGTCGGTCAGGGCGCATTTGACTGACATCAGGACGTCAGGGTACAAATGCGCATGACCGACGTCATATCCTCAGTCTTTTTTGCCGCATGGTCCAATGCAGAAGCAGCATTGCAAGTGCCGGTTGGCGTTCTGAGATTTTTCGATTTAGAAGTTTCAGACCGAGTTCAAAGTTGGCTAAGTACCCCATTGGGGAATATTTTAGTTTTTTCTTGCCTCAGTCATTTACCGGATGTCAGAAAAAGTCAATAATTGCATTTCTTGTGGGAAACAGATACCGCATAGAGATTATCATACTTTGTGTATTCCTTGCTTAGGGCCTGAGCGGCGTTGTTGGCTGTCGCTCTTGTGCTAGATTTAATAAAGCACTATAAAGAGAAGGTTGGATTGTGCAAGGTTAGTCTTTGGGAAGCTGTGCAACTATAAAATGCCGTCGGATGCTCCGCTTCTTCAAGAAGCGCAAGGACAAGGCAGTTAAGCCTAGGCTAGAAGAACCGTCTGTACGGACGCGGTTCTTTGGAGGTGTCGGTGGAGCCGGTGGCTCCACCGGAGGTTTCTTTGTGTTCCCAGGGTGAGACCTTATTATTGCAAGATGTGGCCTCTCAGGAGACAAGTCAGGCTGAGGGCTTCTCAGGTTACTATACTCCCTCCCTTCCTAAGGTGGCTAGGCCCTCTCCTTCTGTTTCAAAGGCTTCTCCCAGGGCAGGCCAGGTTTGGCTTCAGTGGTTGTTACCCCTAGCTTTTCAGGTACTGTACCCAAGTATATGCTTAAATGGCAGAAGATTTGATTACTTTGATTAGGGTTCTATGCCCCTCCTGATAAGAGACCTAGGGTGGAGCCTGAGCTGGGGGTTTTGAGCAGGCTTCAGATGTTTCAGAGTCTTGGCTGAAGACTTGCAGGAGTACTCTCCTTATTCTGATTCTGATGTGGATGATTCTACTCCTTCTGCTACTCCTCCTGAGGATTTTTCTTTTCAGAAACTCTTCATTCCATGAGGGAGCATTTTAAGTGGGAAGGTCAGGACTTCTCTGATTCCAGGAAAAGGCTTAGGGAATTTCTGTTTTACCCCAGCATAGGCCTTTGGCTATACCTCCTGTTTTGGATGTAGTGGAAGATGTTTTTACAGAGGCTTCTCTAAATCCTGATTCTTTGCCTCCTGCTCCTGTTAAGCGGGAAAGGTATTACAGGGTGCCTGGAGCTCATAAGTATCTTTTAAGAGTCCTAGGGCAGACCCAGAAACTGTTAGCCAGGGGCCTAAAGGTGTTAAGGCTTCTGTTGTTAAGAATCCGGTTCCTGCAGACAAGGAGGCTAGGGCCTTGGATAGATGGGGAAAGAAAGTCTATACTTCTTCCACTCTTGCTATGAGGGCTCTGAATTGCCAGTTTCACATGTTGAAATACCAAAACTATCTCCTTTCACAATTGAAGTCTAAGGTTGATGCTCTGGCAGTAGGTATTGATTGTAAAGAGTTGCAAGATTTAGTGCATGTTTCTGAACAGGTGGGTAAGCATTCTTTGCAATGTGGTTTTGATGCTGTACAGGCTTCGTCTAGGGTGGCTGCCACTGGGTCAGTTCTTCGCAGGCACGCCTGGCTGAGGGATCAGAATTTGTCTGAACATGTTAAAACAAGGATTTTAGATGCTCCTTTACAATCTGACGTGTTGTTTGGTCCTCCTGTTGAGACAGTTTTAAAGAAAATGGAAGACAAGGCTAAGTCTATGCAGACTGTTAAAGATTTTTTGCAGGTCCAGCCTCCAAAGTTTAGTAGAAATTGGCCTACTAAAGGGTGGATGTATCCTTCTTATGATTCCCAGTCTAGGGGTAGATCTAGACGTGGTAAGGGCAGAGCTCAGGGCTCTTTCAGGCCTAGAACAGGGAGTTCTCCTGCACAGGCTTGGTGAGGGCAGGGGTCAGTCCTTTCGTAAGCAGACCCAATGACCTACCTTTTCAGCTGCCAGAGCCTGCTCGTCTGGCAGCACCTTTGGGAGGAAGGTTGGCACTTTTCAAAGAAAATTGGAGTTTAATTACCCAGGACAGATGGGTATTGGATATCATACACCACGGCTACAGGTTTTATTTCCATACCTTGCCTCCTTTCAAAGGCATGCCAGGCGTTCCTCCTCAACAAAGAATAGAGGCTCACAAACAGGTTTCTCTGTTGCTCCAACTAGGGGCCATACAGCCGGTCCCTCTGCCAGAAGTGGGCCTAGGATTTTATTCTCGCCTGTTCCTAGTACCAAAGAAGGGGAACACGTGGAGACCAATTTTGGATTTATCTATCCTCAACACTTATCTGGACATTCCCAAGTTCAAAATGTTGACGTTGCAGCAGCTTTTACCTCTGCTGGGCAAAGATCATTGGATGGTAACTTTGGATCTCAAGGAGGCTTACCTTCATGTTCCTATCAGACTAAGTTGCAGAAAGTATCTGCGTTTTCGAGCTGGGACTTCTCACTATCAGTTCTCTGCATTGCCCTTTGGCTTATCTACTGCCCAGAGTGTTCACGAAAGTTCTGGCTCCAGTAATAGCTTTCTTCAGACTAAAAGGAATACAGATCTATCCTTATTTGGACGACTGCCTAATTCTGGCTCAAGGAAGGGAAGAGCTTCTTCATCATTTGGAATATGTGATAGCAGTGCTAAGATGCCTAGGGTATTCTGTGAGCGAAATAAAGTCCAGTCTAGTACCCTCTCAAGACATGTGCTTTCTGGGTGTGAGACTGAATACAGCATCCCAGATGGCCTTTTAACCCCGGACAAACAAAAGAGTCTATCCCTTTACTTCCATCAACTATCTCATCAGTCCGGGCTGACTGCAAGGACAGTCCTTCAAGCCTTAGGGTTCATGGCATCTTGTATTCTGGTGCTTCCCAATGCCAAACTGCATATGAGGAAGCTACAATGGTATCTCAAAATGTATGGACACAGCACTGCCAGGATCTGGACACTGTCATTCAAATAATTCCTTGCATTCAAAAGGAATTTTTGTGGTGGGCTCAGGAATGTCACCTAAACAAGGGACTCTCTGTGACCCGGCCAGAGGCGAGTCAGATTTTAACGACAGATGCCTCAGACAAAGCTTGGGGAGCTCATCTAAATGGAAAGTGGATACAAAACAAGTGGCCTGTCAGACTACAACATCTACATATCAACATGAAGGAGATGTTAGCAGTCCAGTTTGCATTAATAGCTTTCAAGGAATTACTTCTTCCAGGGCAGGTGTTGATTCTAACAGACAACACAACTGTCATGTGGTACATCAACAAGCAAGGGGAACGATTCTTATCCTCTATGCAGGCAAGCAATGATTTTGTGGGAGACTGCTCTCAGTTTACAGCTCAATCTTCAGGCAAGGTTTCTGCCAGGAGCACAGAACTCCTTAGCAGATGTGTTGAGCAGACGAATTATGGATCCCCACGAGTGGAAATTAGATCCTCATGTATTTCAGAAATTGACAGTGTCATGGGGAACTCCAGACATAGATCTGTTCGCTTCTCCACTAAACCATCAGCTGCCAAGGTTTTGCACAAAAGGTTTCATCCCACAGCTTGGAGAGTGAATGCTCTTTCTTTCAATTGGAGCAATCTTCATGTGTATGCCTTTCCACCTCTGCCTCTCCTCCCAAAGGTACTTCTAAAGGTCAGACAGGACAAGCCAAGGATGATTTTAATAGCTCGGATTGGCCTCGACAGCACTGGTACCCATTACTGAGAAGTCTGATACGGAAGCCTCCATGGCCTTTGCCTTGATTCCACACCTGTTGTCGCAGGAGGACAGCCATTTGCTAAATGTCAAGCTTCACTCTCTGCACCTAACAGCCTGGCATATTCTGTTTTGAACCATAGTGGGCCTCCACTTCCTCAGCAAGTTTTGAATGTTATTTTGGAAGCTAGAAGGCCTAGTACAAGGAAAGTGTACGCAGACAAATGGAAGAGATTTTTATTTTGGAGTGCAGCAAAAGATTTTGATGTTTCTGGGCCTAATTTGTGTGTGGCTCTTCAATATCTTACTGAGTTATTAGACAAAGGTTTGTCTTTCTCTTCTATTAAAGTTCATGCTGCAGCAATTTCAGCTCACTATGATTGCAACCCACCATTGTTTTCTCATCCTTTGTTCAAGCAATTTCTTAGAGGGGCAAAGAATATCAGACCCCCACGAAGAGCTCCTACTCCTGCTTGGGATCTCAATTTTGTGTTGGAGAAACTCACTCTACAACCTTTTGAGCCTGCAGCTACTGCTGAGTTGAAATATTTATCATGGAAGACTGCTTTTTTGTTGGCCATTACCTCTGCAAGAAGGGTTTCTGAATTGCAGGCCCTTATGGCGGTTGAGCCTTTCTTGATTTTCCATAAGGATAGGGTATCATTACGTACTAATCCTTCCTTTATGCCTAAGGTGGTTTCTAATGTGGCTTTAAACCAAACTATTCATTTGCCTACTTTTTATGCAAATCCCCAAAATAAAGGGGAAAAGATTTTGCACACTTTAGATGTACACAGGCAGTTCGTTATTATTTGGACAGAACTAAAGGGTTCAGGCAGTCTCAGCAGTTGTTTGTTTCTTTTGCTTTGAGTTCTCAGGGCAAGCCTGTGTCTAAACAAACTATTTCTAAGTGGATTGGGTTTTGCATTGCTTTCTGTTATTCCCATCATGGCAAGGAGATTCCAGCTGGGATTAGGCCTCATTCCACTAGGGCTACTGCCACTTCAACAGCTTTTTTGAGGGGAGTGGCAACCAAGGATATTTTGGAGGCAGCTACTTGGAGTTCTGTGCATACTTTCTCTAGGCATTATCACCTGCCACTTTACTCTAAGTCCAGGGCTGGTTTTGCCACTGCTGTTTTGCAGGGCATTTTGGCAGCTCCTGCTTCCTTGTAGTTAGCCATCCTCCCTGGGATTCTACCCAAGTGTAAGGACTGCAGCAATGTGAGATGAAGAACATAGTACAGTTTTGTACCTACCATAAATGTAGATGTTCGAAGATCCACATTGCTGCAGTCCAATTTACCCTCCCTCCTTCCCCTCTGTAGTTAGAGGTGGTTGTGTGGGTTGGATTGTACATATTGTGTATATTGTATATATTGTACATATAGTTAGTGCAAGGGTGGTTGGTTGGTTGGTTGCTGTCTTTTGGACCTTTATTTTTAGGGTCTTCTGACATCTGGGGCAAGAAAAGACTGAGGATATGACGTCGGTCATGCGCATTTGTACCCTGACGTCTTGATGTCAGTCAAATGCGCCCTGACCGACGTCAGCCTTATACTTTGATATTCGGGCCGACCGAGGACAGCGGACTACCCAAGTGTAAGGACTGCAGCAATGTGGATCTTCGAACATCTACATTTATGGTAGGTACAAAACTGTACTTCTTGTGGTTTTGATTATTTATTATTAAATATTTTAAAACCTTTTAACTGTGGCTGTTTTGTGTAGAGATAATTTAAGCTCTTAAGAGTACTTGCATGCCTTTGGTAAAACTGTACAAGGCCACTCTAATAGCTTTAGCCCTGCGCTATACTACCAATTGAATATTAATATTGCACAGTAATAATTGGACACCCATTTAAGGGCCTTTGAGTAGCTGATAAATATTAGCTGGGTGGTGGCAGGATTACTACCGTATAGTCTGGGTAAAAGGGGCACAGCTGGAGAACCTGTGCCAGCCTTTCCCAGGAGTGTATGTTTGGTTGTATAAACTTATCTCAAAATGTGTGTGTGTTAGCTACTTGGACAGGGACCCGAAGCACTGGTTGGACAGAGAGGGTGCTGGAGATTTTGGCTTGCCCAGCTGGCTGAGATCTGGACCCTATCGCTGTGCCAGTGGGGAGTCTTATTGGGGACCTGGAAAGCAAGCAAGCAACCAGCCCCGGACTGTCTGTGATCTCTGTGTGCTCTTAAGGGAAATTGCACTTTACTGTGTGTATTTGTTATCCTTTCCTTATATATGAGACGCCAACTCTGGTGTTAGTGGTGAGGATTGAGGCTCTTTGATTGCTGGGCCAGGGCACGGGCGTCAGAAAGCTATCATACAGGGAATTGACAAGTAGTATTTTCAAACTTTTCAGTTAAAGTAAGACGTGTATTTGTTACACCCATCCATCCATAACCCCCCTTTTCCCATTTTTGCACATAGGGTCAGAGTGTCACTTCAGGAGTGACAGTCATCTAAAGCCAATGTTTAGATAACTGTTTGGCTAACTCTGCTTATTGCATTTTTAGTTCAAAGGTGTATTTTCTAGACCATGTTGGATAATTAAAGAGCACTGGTATTCTGCTGCTTATGAGATGCTCATGTTTTCATGTGTATCTGCCATCATAGTGTTTCACAGTCCAGGTGCAGCCTCCTTAGGCATTACGTAGAAGTAAAGGGCTGCATGTATGTAATGGACATGAGGGCACTAGTACTTTGTGACTGTCTTATATGGCATGTGTTAGATTTGTACAAAAGATGTTTTTTGTTGAGGCAACATCCCTTATGGTAAAATAACATTAAAATGGCATAGTGCAAGG